>NC_054702.1:54579761-54879761 GCF_016097555.1 Gigantopelta aegis
CTCTGTAAACTGGAATTCCCTCAGAACCAGAAGTTTTACAGAACTCCTTTTTAAAAACCAGTACAGAACTCACCCTCCTTAAACCAGATCCTTCTAAAAACAAGACAGTTTCCTTGGTCCCAAGATGTCCAGTTTAGAGTTTTGCTTCACTGTACTAATAACCATAATTACATAATTTTTAAATCATTTAAATATGCTCTAAATGATGCTCCAATACTTTTACAAAATACCATAATCTTCAGGAAAACAAAAGAAATCACAAAAAAAGACTTGGTAGCTTTTCCTTATCTGTTGAATTACTCCACTTGTTGGTTTAAAAAATAATAAAAAATTCTTCCTGGTCCGATTAAAAAAAAAAATCCATTATTAAACAATCAGCCGAAGATGGACATTTTCTATTCGTCACTGATTTCGGCCATCAGTCCATCACAACATTAACACCTTTAAGTTTTTCCTCTATGTTTTTCGCAGGCACTAATGGGCCAGCTGATCGAGTCACCACTACATGTATATGAGTTACATCAGAATGCCAGTCGGCAATGAAATGATTTATCGAACACTTCCTCACTGGCAGTGATCGGAGGAGACAACCTGATGACCAGCCACCATGCATAGTGCGCTCACTTCATTTGATTACAGACAATTCAATTTTCTTAAGCAAGTGTCACCGTTTTCATCTCCATTCTTCCCCATCCAAGGGACTTAATCCCATCCAGGTCAAAACTTCAATCGGAGGCTTTTTATTGGATGTTGGGTGTGCCAATGTTCAATTATTTTTTTTTTTTTTTTTTTTAACAGTCACCTTTAATCCGATTTTGTAACAAATTATTTTTATTTCGGATGCCCATTTCTGAAATGGCCAGTTTCATTACTAAATGTTTTCAACACTCTCCCAAGAGACTGCCGTAATCTTTTTAAAAAGAAGATTGTCGGCCGTAATCCAAACTATCTCATAAAAGATTCCATCATATGCTTTTCTTTCAGACAGTTTGTTTTCTTTCTTTTTTCTTTTGATTTTTTAAAGAACACCCCCCACCCCCCAACATTATCCAATAAAAAACTTTAAAAGATATGGTAAACCAACAAATGTTGTCTTGGTCTATATGTATGTATGTATGTATGTAAAAATCCTTGCTAGATCATGTTACTGTTGTTGTTATTATTTTCTCCAAATTTGAATGAAAACCTGCATGTTATACAGAGTTTCTTTTCGTAATGTAAATAGACATGGTAAACCAACAAATGTTGTCTTGATCTGTATACAATGTATGCAAAAATCCTTGCTTGATCATTAGTTACTGTTATTATTATATATATACTCTTAAAAAAAAAGTAGGGGAACCTGAAATATTAAAACATACGTTTTGACCACAGATATCCTAGTAAAGAAGTTCAGGTCTGTTTATCAACACACTGAAACACATTCCATAGTTTGCACATGCATCACGCAGTTGCTCCGTACACGTGTGTGGGGTGTCATTCTCGATTTTTACAATTTCCAGGAAGGTCCATTAATCACTGTGAAACATTATTTCTGTCAATCTTTTTCATTCTGTTGATCATACAGTTGTTACTGTTTTTAGTCATTTTTATTGTTTGAATTTGTGATTTACTGATAAAAAAACGTCAACTTTCAAATTTCACTTCTGACCCCAATTGTCCTTCAAGATCTTTGGTGGTCATAAAACCTACTGTTGCAATGTTTTCCCAATTAATTCACTATTATCATATAACCATTCCCAACAGCTAATATACCTTACAATTTTGGTAATTGTAAATTCTTATTAGAGTTCCCCTACTTTTTTGAAGAGTAATATTCTTATATAGATATATTATATATATATATTTTATGAAGATATAATATATATATATATATATATATATATACACAGCTAATATACCTTACAATTTTGGCAATTGTAAATTCTTATTAGAGTTCCCCTACTTTATTGAAGAGTATAATATATATAATATATATATACATATATACACAGCTAATATACCTTACAATTTTGGCAATTGTAAATTCTTATTAGAGTTCCCCTACTTTTTTGAAGAGTATAATATATATATTTATCCTATAACTTACCCATGATATCCATGTGATAAACCCATGTGATAATTTACTTTATTAACCCGGTTAAAAATGGTATGCAAATCTGCAAGGTCTCTAGGTAATTTGTTGCTGTGGATAGGTCATTTGCTTACAAGCCAACTAGACCCGTGTACCAGAGCGTAACGTTTTCAAAGAGTTGTTTAAAATGCGTGACATCAAACTAATCTGTGTTAATTGTGATGACATCATATTATCGATGGCGGCGACTTTAGTACTGTGATTTACTAAAAAAGTAATTAGAATGTTATTTTAGAAGTGTTATAGGATAAATAGAATTTGCTACTTGTGTTTTTTAATATGTAAAATATATCAACCTCGTCTAGTTAATCGGTATTTGTCTCGACAGAGCCTCGACAAATACCGATTAACATAGACTCGGTTGATATTTTCCATATTAAAAAATACTTGTGACGAATCCTCTCTCTATATATATCTATATATATATATATATATATCTATCTATATCTATATCTATAATCTATATCTATATCTATATCTATATCTATATCTATTAAATGTTTTATAAATTATCATCCATTTTAGTGGAAAACTGCATGTTGTACAGAGTATCTTTTCACAAGAACATTAACATAACTGATAGAAATGATCCACAGAATACTGCATACGCTTGCAGATCAACATCAATCCAATTAGTACTCGCAAGGGAAAAACACTGTGAATCGAAACAGGACCCGTCTCCCCGTGTCGAAACACCGAGGCGTGATGATGGGAGCATTACATGCCATTACAAAAATGAGCAAACCACTCCTTTCTAGCTCTTCACATTTTTCCAATAAAGTTCCAAACATCAGTCCATGTCAGTTGCATTTCCAGCAATTAGGCTGTATTTTGATCTAAACAGCTTTTCCCAACATATACATGGTCCTGTCACTTTTCTCAATGCTTGACAAATATTTTATGAAGTAGACAATTTTCTAAGTATTAATGTAATAAACAAAAATTACTAAATATAGCTATGGTCCAGACCCCCCACATTAATATTCAGTTAATTTACTTTTTTTAAATTTATTTTTAATTTTGAGTTCCATTAGTTTTGTGTTATATCTATAAAAATTATGACAGTTTATTTACTGAATTAATTTTATCAGGGGGTTAACAGAAAAATATATTAAAACATTTGCATAACTTGTTGTTCTGTGTATAAGCTGGAATAAGGATATATCAAATGGAATGGATCTATTTGATATTTAGGTGCCTTTTTCAATGGTAAACAAAAAAAAAAACCAAAAAAAAAAAAAAATAAAATATATTTGGGATACAAAAAAAATCATTTACTTTTAAAACAAAAAAGCAAATTTATAATTCTTGTTTAGCAAACAGGTTATCATTATTTTCTTGTGTACTTGCATGTGCCATGGCGAAGGACTACACATGTGTGGGATCATATCACAAAAAACTCTTACCACAAATAAATTTGCAAAAGGGTGACCATGTGGTCTGCACATCACTGAAAGCAGCTGATTAATTACTTAGTCTTTTACACTGTCTTTTATTGAACCAACAGACAAGTGCATACATGTAAATACCAGTCACAGCCATAAATTTTTAACATGCAGCAAATTATGTCCTATTCCTATAAGGTAATTAATACAAACTCTTACTGAATAGAACTTTCAATATTGATATTTCGTAATTATCTTTTAGAAACCCACTTTCATGTGTGGGGTTTTTAATGTGTAAAAAAAAAAAAAAATGTTTTTAAATAAATAAAGAAAAAACATTAAAAAAAACCTTGGTAATTTCAATAACTGATCAATGCTCATTGTGAGCGTGTCCCATTGAATAAATCCAAGTTTTATTGATCACTGAAAGATTAAGCCATTGTGTGTTGTAATATCTCAATAATTCACGTGAAGACTGCCTGAAGAAACCTGCTCTAATCAGTGATGATTACGAAATACCAATATTGACAGCTCCATTAAGTAAGAATTTGTATTAATTATCTAACAGAACAGCAACACACCAATAGGAAATCATTTTCTGCATGTTAAAAATTGATAGCTTTGGCTAGTACATGTACAGGCATCTACACTGATTTTTGTGTTTTAAACATTTGCATTGGAATGTTTTTATAACAATTCAATAAAAATATGCAGTAGAATTATAAGTAGATGGAAGCATCTAATTGAAAAAATCTGAATAAATTTAATTATTTATGTGTGATTTATAAAACAAATAACTTACATTTGACAAATAAGACATCTATTCCATACCCCCCCCCCCCCCCATCTACCCCCAACCATCCATCGCCAACCATCCATCGCCAGCCATCTACCCCCAACCATCCACCCCCAACCATTCACCCCCAGCCATCTACCCCCAACCATCCACTAATATTCAGATAAAATATATTTTTTAAACACTTCAAACAAAGCACACTTCTTGAAGCATACCACAGCAATCCAATTTAAAAACCCAATAATACTAATAGAAAGAAATAAGGGAACACATCAAATTGTAGACCAAATTTAATTCACAACTAGCATAGTACTGTCTGTATTTCATACCAATTTATAATGTGGGGATGAATGTCTGTAGTGTTGAATTGGTTGCCTGTATGTTCCCAGTCAACTTCTGACAGTATGAAATGATTTTGATGCAGTCATTATTTCTTGTTGCTATCTGTGTGATCCTTTATTTATTTCCAGCAATCTGACATTTACATAAAAAAAATTAAATTGCATTCTGTGATCCCTTTTACTGGCTTCCATTATCCTTCTGTACTGCATATAACACGTTTCGCATTCAAAATTTGAACAAAGATAGCAAAAAGTTAAAAATTAGTTTTTATACCGTAACCCGTAATGCTACAAAGATTTCAAACGGTACCAATTTATTGAGGGTAATCACGATATTTGCACAAGAAGCTAGTAGTTTCCTTTAATCCCACACCATCTACAACCTGTCTAAAAGTACTGTCCAGAATAAATGCAGACTGCTTCCAAGTGAAGGATTCAAAAATAGATACATGTATGATCGCTGCGGTTAACTCTTTGACATTTACAGTGAAATTAATAGTAGTGAAAATTACAAGTAGGAACATAATTTCGTCTGCGATTCCCAACTAGCTAGCTGGGAGGCAGGATCAGACACGGAAGAGTAGAGCCGTCAGTGTGGACACTATTACAGATCAGCAATAACACGGAGGTTTTCTGTTGCGTTTTCTTCACACCAATTCCTAGTGTCAGACATGTACACTGCCACCATGATACGAGATTTATCCTAGGTGTGCGTGTGTAGAATACAGTGAACAATAACCCATAATCTCAAGCAATTAATAGTTACTTTGCCAACCTCTTTCTTTCTTTCTTTCTTTCTTTCTTTCTTTCTTTCTTTTCCTTTTTAATCCCACTGGCCCCTTTCCTTTCTGTTCTTTGAAGGAAATGGTTTATTAATGACGCACTCAATACATTTTATTTACGGTTATATGGCGTTGGACATATGGTTAAGGATCACACAGATATTGAAAGAGAAAACCCACTGTCGCCACTTCATGGGCTATTCTTTTCGATTAGCAGCAAGGAATCTTTTATATGCACCATCCCATAGACAGGACTGCACATACCCCGGCCTTTGCTGTACCAGTCGTGGTGCACTGGCTGGAGCGAGAAATAGCCCAATGGGCCCACTGACGGGGATCAATCCCGAACCGACTGCGCATCAAGCGAGCACTTTACCACTAGGCTATGTCTTGCCTCTTCTTCTCCTTTGAATTCCATCTCATTTCTTCCTGATCTGACATCTTCTATCTTTCAACTTCTTTCGCTGTCCACCTCCATCCTTTCTTAGTTCATGCAGTCATTGCCTTTAATTAACAACATTAAGCGATGCCACCCTTCCCCCCCCCCCCCCCCCCCCCAGTAATTGTTTAGATATAAATATTCAACAGAAGCAAGTTTTTTTATTTTTTGTGTTGGGAAGTAGAGGTTGGGAGGACGACTTACTTAATCTTTTCAAATCCTGCAAATAATTTTAGACCAGCCAAGCTTAATAGAATATACTACTGTTAAGATCGTAACCTAGGACAAAAAGGGTTAAAAGAATGAATGCACACAGTACAGGTACATCCTGGGTACATTGTTTAGAGTATTTTGTACATGTACATGCTGTGCATGTGCTAGCACGAGCAGGTTTGTATACAAAAGGATTAAACCTTCTGCGAGAAACATCTTAAATTCAACCAACACTTACTTGGTAGGACTGGCAAGGAAAACTTTTTAAAAAAAGAAGAAAGAAAAAAAAGAAGGGAAAAAAAAAAAAAAAAAAAAAAAAAAAAAAAAAAAAAAAAACCCCAACCAAACAAACACCCACCCCCCCCAAAAAAAAACCTGACAAACTGAGAGCAGAGAGATCATCTAAAGGTGTTTTTATTTCAATGACATTTGAAATTAATAAGAGTGAAAATTACTAGCAGTAAAAATTACATCTAATTTGATTTGGCATATGAAATAAAGCATGTTCTACTGATTTAATTAAAAAAGAAAGAAAAAAAGACCTGAATCTATGCAGTCTCGGTAATATAAAGGTTAAGCCATCAGTTTTTAAGAATTGTAGGTTGTAGGTTTGCTTCCCAGCACTATAGTTACATGTAGCTCTAAAAATAGCTAATTTCAATGGCTCTGTGAGGAAATATATAAGGCCACAACAATAATTTTTCTCTCTTCCTGCTGACTAACAACTAGCCATTAAACCATCGTGGACAATTAGTTCAGATAGTTGAGCTTCCAGGACAGATAGTTGAACAGATAGTTGAACTTTAAGTGCATGACCAATGTTATTATGCATATTTCTCACCAGACTTTATGCAGTATAAGCACACAATTAAGGTCCACTAAAATGTCTCCGTTATAAATTACTAAACTCTCATTCCTGCATCTAGTCAATTTAGTCAACTTTCCCAAGGAAGAACCTTCCTTTTTTCTTAATTACCAATCACAACATTTGCACAACTTGGGGAAAACAGCCAGAGAAAGCTAAATGTTCTTTCAGTTGCAGGAAAATATTCAATTAGTCTTCAGAAGTGTAAATGGTTTTTATTGATTTTTTGTTTGTTTTTGTCAGGTGTCTTGGATATACGATAACTAAAGACATCAAGAAAAGAGTGGATCGTCAAAAACGATTTGTATTTTAAATGTCAGTCTCACTGTTATTTATACCACTACCCAGGATATCATGATCATGTTTTGTAAAAGGAAGGAAGGAAATGTTTTATTTAATGATGCACTCAACACATTTTATTTACGGTTATATGGTGTAGGACATATGGTTAAGGACTACACAGATATTGAGAGAGGAAACTCGCTGTCGCCACTTCATGGACTAACTCTTTTTGATTAACAGCAAGGGATCTTTTATATGCACCATCCCATAGACAGGATAGCACATTTGATGTACCAGTCACTGGCTGGAGCTAGATGTTTTGTAAAGTGCATACCATCAGTTTTATAATGACATGGTTATTTATCTTTTACATGTACTATCCCACAGACAGAATAGCACATACCAGAACCTTTGATCTACCAGTCGTGGTACACTGGCTGAAATTGAGAAATAGCCCAATGGGCCCACCAACAAGGATCGATCTCAGACTGACCTCACATCAAGTGACTGCTTTGCCACTGAACTACATCCCGCCCCCTACAAACTACAAGTGCTAGGTCAATGAAACTTGGTTATAGTTGCACCAAAAAAAAAAAAAACCCCAAAACTCCCCAAAACCCCAAAAACCAATTGTAAGCGAGACATTTAATTCTGTGAGATTCTTGTTATTAATTAAATATTTTATCTGTCAATGTTATTATCAACTCCAGTTGCATCTCCATTCATAAAAAGAATGTAATTACCGGTAGTCACGCAACCACCGTTTGTACTTCATGAAAGAGCTTGATCAACATATTCATTTGAGGTCTGAATTTAAAGCTGCAGTTCCCAGATGAATGATCAAAATACATGTTTCTGGGTGTACATGTATTACAGTGCAATAATATACTACATTTTCATAATTTACAGTAATTATATTATTCAGACCGAAACCTAGCAAATATCAAATATTCACTATTATAGTGATACACATTGTAACCGACATATTGTCCTCAGCTTTCATGACTGGGACTTAGCCCAGTGGTAAAGCGTTCGCTTGATGTGCGGTCGGTTTGGGATTGATCCCCATCGGTGGGCCCATTGGGCTATTTCTCGTTCCAGCCAGTGCACCATGACTGGTATATCAAAGCCTGTGGTATGTGCTATCTTGTCTGTGGGTTGGTGCATATAAAAGATCCCTTGCTACTAATGGAAAAATGTAGCGGGTTTCATCTCTAAGATTATATGTCTAACTTATCAAATGATATGTTTGACATCCAATAGCTGATGATTAATAAATCAATGTGCTCTAGTGGTGTCACTAAACAAAGCAAACTTTAACTTCTTTTTACTACTGCTCACAATTATATATATCCATTATATAGAAACATATCTTAGTGTTACTTATATAGCCCAGTAAAACTAAGTAAACTGAATTAGGATTTAACATTCTCTCACCTGCTGAAGTTTGACTTCAGTCCAGTAAATCTGTTCCAATATGTCTTCTCTGTTTGAGTTCATCGTCACATTAACGACCATGTTCTTTACTCAAAGGAATTCTTTCAGAGATTTTTCACAAACAGGTGAAAATCAACACATGAAGCATCATCATCATCATGTATTTCATAAATATTTATTCCAGTCAGTGAATTAGGTTTTTTTATCTTCTAAATACTTTATGCAATGTTTTCATCTGCATTTGTGCAATGCCACTCATTGCTAAAGTTGCTAAATTAATTTCATTTTACAGAAACATATTTTTTTTGTAATTACATGCTGTTGCAGATTGTCTGACTTGAAAAGTAAAAAATCACTTGTCCACAGTAATTGTAATTTTTTTTTACACAAAAGTGAACACAATGGCCAAGTTTTTCCAGCAACTGAAGTTATATAAAGCCAAAAATAACTGCTGATACAGTAAATATTGCAGCTGATGGTGGAAATAGTGAAATATCGACATGTAAACTTAGCGTGATATCGCCAACAGTGAAAGCAATTAAAGTAACATATTACAAGCTGTTGACTGGCTTCCAGCTCGGGCTAAATTAATTCTTTGAATATCAGTTTTAGTGTTTGCACCTCACACAGGTGGCTTTCCAGCAGAAAGATCAGGTCCACAGCCAAAGGTATATTCCATCGAAATCGGACAAACGGGTTCACACGTGAAGAGGAAAAATCAAAGAACAGGTATCAGTCCCTTCTGTTTTTAAGGTGGAACACCACACACATAAAACTGTTTTCAAGGAGCATAAATAGGCAATAAAAACAGATATTAGTTGGTTAACGTGCTTTACCATACGTATGTTTGTTTATAACTCTTTTTTTAGCATTCAAACAGTGTGAATATATGGTATGAGGATCTCATTTTGTTCACAGAATACTGCCACTATACAAAACATTGGTAATCCTCTTTTTTCTGGACACATTTTAATACTGGAATGAGAACTATATTTACGTGCCCATATACGCTTAAGGTTCATGGACGTCTCTCCCGGATTTAGCCTCTGACTTTATCAGTGACCAGTGATTTTAATAAGACCACAATGTGTTAGATCCTCAGCTTTTATAGCATCTGTTTTATTTTTGTTTTTACTCGGTATTAGAAGCTATTGAACTGGTCGCATTAGAAAACAACATATTTTGGACACATCCATCATGTTTTAAAGTCTGTTTATGATAATGAAAACTGATTCACCAGCAACTTGTTTTTTTGTTCAACTGGAAATAAAGCCAATGATATATTATCAGTTCTCAATGGAATTGAGGTCCCAGTTAGCACATTCCTCTGCACTATTATCCATAAATCATTGTAATTTCACAATGGATGGCTATTATGCACAAATGAAGATTAATGTATCTCTGTGTATATAACTGATATCCATGTATATCTGCAAAATGTTAAAAATCATTCCATGTGAAAAAAAAAAATCTCAACTCCTTCTGGTATTTGCTACGTCACATAAAAAAAAAATGGATGTGATAAACCTACTGAAACACACAACCATCAAGAAATGTTGAATCCAGTCAATTAAAGCGAGACATTCTGTCTCTATTGTACTTTAAAAAACAGTTTGTACATTTTCCACTCAAATGAGCTGCAGCGTGATGGACAGTGAATTTATTCCAAGGTGTATCCCGCTTTAATGGGAGAAAAGAAACGCCAAGCTGTATGTGCTCCAGTGCATTCAGAATGGTAATCCAGTTAATCCTCCAGTTTACCGGCTTGCAAATGAGGACACCAAGCTGCCATTAACACCCTCAACTCGGATCTACATGTAGGCTTTCAAAAAAGAACATTTTGGTCCTGAAAAATTCGGCAAGACATCGCATCACAGATTACTGACTCCCATCATCCAGCAATATATCAATGATGTGAAAAGTTAATATTATGATGGCAGACCACCAATTGCCATGTCGGAAATATCAATTTACTAATTTAAAATTAACATATAAATGCATGGAACGAAATTACTGCTGTATATGATATGCCATGATTGTTTTTTTCTTCTTTGTTTTTTTTAGTTTTTCACAGATTCAATCAGGACTTGTTTTTCCTTCATTAAGTTCTTGGAAGTTCAGTTCTCAAAATACCACAAGTGTAATATTGCTAGTTGTTGTAATCAATTTGTGGTATATCGCAATACTAAAGCCTGGTGTTACTGAATCCACAACTCTCTGGAACACAGAGGTAACTGTATCACATATCAGAGCAATAACCTGGCCATGCTCCGGGTGAAAGAGACAGCAGATACGCCAGATGACCATGGGAAATAACAAGTAATCAAACCAGACCATAAAGGTACACCTGGTCTAAAAGTCAACTGGGTGATTGGCCAATCAAATGTTCACAATTAGCCGTATATCACAGAGATATATATATATATATACACACACACACACCTGCCACACAAGACACTGACCAAATACCAACCAGGGTTTTCCGTGTTTTTGAAACCAGCCTGCCAGAAAACCAAGCACAGGAACACTAAATAAACTCATCAGTTATAATAACAGACTTCACATTTTCCTTCACTTTTTGTATTTGAACAGCCATCCCTTCACTCACCTGATACGATTTTACAACAGGTGTCAGATGCAGGTAAAATAACAATGATATATGTCGTTTAAACAACAAAATTGCATTGCAGCCATCAGATTGTTGAATGCCATACATCCCACTCACTTTGAGGTAGGATATGCCAAGTCTTATGGAAGTTCACAGAGTAAGTCTTGATAGGTATTCAAAAGATAGCTAAATTCATGTTACATTCATTACACTGTAACAGGTAGAATGATATCCAAACGTAGAAATGAACACTTGATTTAGTTCATGTCATACCTGTGCTTGCTTTATTACCTGTTCACACCTGTTGCATTTTGGTATGTATAATCTCAAGCCGATACATACTTCTTGCATAAAATTGTTTATTCTGAAGCCTGTAGAATTAACATGAAACTGCAGGTAAAAACCATCACCTGGTATATTCAACTATACCTGCACATTACGTCCGAGGTAAAATCCAGATCCAACAATTTTGCCAGAGTCTGAATCTTGTTAAATTTCACTTCATCCAGATGTGATTACAGACAAAATTATCATACTGCTGCTTTTTGTTACAGGTACAAAACTTGTACAGCGTGATTCCACCACTGCCTCAACTCGAGGTATAGTACAACAATCCTCGTTACATATATGATTGCATGACAACAACACTACAAAACTGTTAAAAACTTCAACTCTTGTTATGTTTCCATACAGGCAGATGTAAGCTTACTGCAGGCAAAAAAAAACATAATAATAAACAAACAAAAAACATTTACAAACTGTTGTTGGTTACAGGTAAGAAGAAGAAAAAAAAGTGTTCCAACTAATTCCACCAACCCAGGTGAAGTACAACAATTCCTGCTACAAATGATTGACTGCCCATACAAAACAGGCGCTTCGATACTCGATGCACCTTAGGCAACCCAAGCATTGCAGTCTTCCATAACTCTGTGTATCAATGCTAGACTCAAGTTTCGCTTTTTTTTCTCTCTTAATCTCTCATCTCATCGGTGTGCAAGAAAAACATTCTTTTCTTGTTTGCATCATTTTTCCAGAAGTTTTTTTTTCTATGCTAATCGACAAACTCAAAATAGTGATCATGGAGTTGGGTTTTTTTTTTTTGGCAAGTACAAGTTTGTGCTACAAGGTATATGAGTAATGTTTTTTTCACTTACTTTCACAATCAAGCAACAACATTAATTTTTATAACTGTGGTGTTCACAAATATACACATGTATCTATCACTCTTCCACGGATATCAGACATTTTTTTATTTTTTTTGGTCAAGAAGGGATACTAAACTTGGTTTCTGAATTTTAAAACTTAACTATTTCCGGACACCCCCAAAAAGGAAGAAAGTTTGTTTATTAACATCCCAGTATATTGTATAATCAGTGGCTTTAAGATAAAGCTTTTAATGTAACATTTCTTTACTGTATCTTTTTGTGAATATATCTACAGATGCAGGTATTTTT
Source organism: Gigantopelta aegis (assembly GCF_016097555.1). Lineage (NCBI taxonomy): Eukaryota > Metazoa > Mollusca > Gastropoda > Neomphalida > Peltospiridae > Gigantopelta > Gigantopelta aegis. The sequence continues at coordinate 54,592,498 of NC_054702.1, forward strand.
AGTACTGATAAGTTAAGTTGGCAGATATGTACGGTCAATATTTTCTATGAAATCTAAAACTTGTTCTATGAATGGTTTGCTAAAACAAATTAACTACAGTATTTAAGAACCCATAATATAAGGTTTCTTTAATAAATCTGTTCCCTCTTGGATACAAATTTCATGTAATTTACATCATATAGAAGTAACATTTACTTGTACTATTGTTATCACCATTTTCCATAGATCACATAGAGTGAACTTTATAATATATATATATACAAAAAACACACACACACACACACACACACACACACACACACACACACACACACACACACACAACACACACACACACACACAAAACACACACACACACACACTCTTGACTTGGCTACAAATATTGTTTAGATTTTGTGAAGCTAATAATTGAGATGTAGCCGATAGGTGGACCCAATGGTTTTATTGTCCATTCCAGTCAGTGGCATCACATCCGATATACCACACAGTGTGGTATGTTTTATCTGAGAAAAAGTCAGATCCTTTAAAAATAAGACAAAACCCCTTTGTAGGTAACTGACAATAATGGCTATGTGCAACATCAGGATTTTTTTTCACCAGACTCAGTGATGTATTTACATGTACCATATATCAGACATGTAGTAGTTATAAGGTAAACACTGGATCAGGTTTTGTGTTTTTTTGCAAGAAAAGTAAAAAGTTTGTTTTGTTTTTAATGACAACACTAGAGCACATTAATTTATGAATTATTGACTACTAGACGTGAAACATTTGGTAATTCTGACAAATAGTCTGAGTAATTTTTTAAAATATTTTTCCATTAGCAACAAAGAATCTTTAATATGCAGACAGGACATGGCCTCTGATATATCAGTTGTGTAGCACTGGTTGGGGTGGGGAGAACCCAGTTATAGAAAAAAACCCACTGACGGGATTTGATCCTACAACCTAAGCCCCTCGAGCAAGTGTTCTGTTGACAGAGCTAGATAGCAAGAAGTGAATATTTAACGAGATGTCAGCACAGTTTATACTATAGCTATTTGGTTATTGTGACATTTGGTTTAGTCTTAAGAGAAGAAACCTGCTACAGCCTCAAAGCAACAAGGGATATTTTATATACATTGTCCTTCTAGTCAGCACAGCACATACCACAGCTGCTAATATTTCAGTCATGAGGAATTGGCTGGGATGTTAATTCAAAACCAGACAGGTTTACAAGTGGTGAAATTCCCTCCAACGAGCATTCTACTACTGAACTATACCCTGCACCCAAGCAAATTTGAGATGGACAGTATTTATTAATTCTTTCAATTTATTTTCATGCTTATATCCAATTAACATGTTTCTGGGGACACACCTGAGCTATTTGGGCTGTCTGTTCAGGACAGTGGGTTAGTGGTTAGTTGTTATTGGTTAGTGAGAAGGAAAAAAAAGAAAGAAATGTTTTATTTAACGACGCACTCTAACACATTTTTATTTACAGTTATATGGCATCAGACATATGGTTAAGGACCACACAGATATTGATAGGCTACTCTTACAGCAAGGGATCTTTTATATGCACCATCCCACAGAAAGGTAGGCCTTTGTTACACCAGCTGTAGAGCACTGGCTGGAACGAGAAATAGCCCAATGGGTCCACCGATGGGGATTGATCCTAGACTGACCGCGCATCAAGCGAACACCGTACCACTGGGCTACATCCCGCCCCTTTAGTGAGAAGGAAGTCAAGTGTAGTGGTCTTACACCTACCCACTGAGTCATTAAAATTTGCTCTGGGTGGGAGCCAATTCTAGGATGCGAACCCATTACCTACTAGTCTTAAATCTGATGACTTAACTACTACACCACCAAGGCTGGAAGAAGAAGAACAGGTAAGTACCATTTATGTCCCCATTTGTCTTTTTTTTTTAAAGTAAAAAAAAAAAAGGCTGAGACCAAACATTTGCAGAATGCTTTGAAGATGAACACACTTTACACCTGGCAATGTTTTCCTATGTGGTGTTGCTAGAACAGCTGCTACCCATTTATGTAGACGCTTGTGGTTGTTAATTATAGCAAGAAATCTTCTGTGTTTATCCTAATTTTGACTCATCCAATAACTGTTTGTAGGAAAAACTCTAGTTTACACATGAGAGTGGTACAGATAATGACATTATATGTCCTGGACCCATGCCAGCCCAGTCTGTGTATATTCCCAGCAATTATTTACCCTCTTACAACTTATCTTGTACATGTCAGTTGTAAACAATCAACTTTCAAGATAAAATAAATAATGTAATAATGATCTTAGCTTACATGCCAGAAATAAAGGATAAACTTTAAAAATATATATATAATAATAGTAATATAATACTCAGGCGCGTATGCATGGGGAGGGTTTTGGGAGTCAAAACTCCTGTCTGCTCAAGCAAAATATATATGGTTTTTTTAAATATATTTTTCTTCGGAGCATGATTCAACCCCCCCTATAAAGTTTGCTCACTACAGTCTAGACCATCCCATGCTTAAATACCTACAAACACATTTGATACTGCAGGATGTTCTATGTAGCAGTATGTCACAAACAGGCAATAAAGTTTACACACAAAAATATAACGTAAAGTAATGCCCCAAACTAACAACCAATTTGTTATGGTATTCTAAAGATGCAGTTTTATAGCTATTATTCTGCGTCAAATATTTTCTGTTATTACAGAGCTCTTTTGTAACTATTAATTTAAACATTACTTATAACTTCTTGCTTAAATTATCCATTTGGTCAAATCTAATGCATTTCTGGTCATTCTGGTCATTCTGGTACTTGTAGCAGTTCCAAACGGATATTATGCACAACAAAAGACATACGTATCTATACCTCAGAAATCAGGGCCTGCCAGGGTTTCTGCAAGAGGGTAAAACAGGTATGGCACCATACCCTAATATTTTGGCAGATTTTATTTTTTAAAGTTAACCTTATAACAAAATTAATTATTCTTATCATTATTCTGTAGTTTTCTTAACCCTGACCCAAAACTTAACCCATTTTCTTTATTGGGGAAGCCCCCCCCCCCCCCCATACCCCCAGTTGACTGTGGTTGCATTCATTTCCATAGCGCCATACCCAAACATTTCTTTCTGGCAGAAACACTGCCTGTATGTTCAAGACCATATAAATGAATGCAAGTAATCACACATGCACCTTGTTTTAAGAAACTGGTTACATTTAATTAAAGAACAATTAACAGTAGACAATAAGAATCTGAAGTAAACATCTGTGGCAAAATAAAAGATACATAGCAAAGATATAATCTTTTTAATCTTAGCTAGCTGTATTAAAATGATACAATCCAAAAAAAATTAAAATTCAATTTAAATATGAAACAGTTATGGTTTAACCAACATTCCAAGAAATATATAAGAAAAGAGAAAAGAAAATTAGGAATGAAACAGAAATCCTGAACCAGAACTAAATATTAATAAAAGTCATCTAAATCTTTAACTCACATGACTGCAGGTACCATTTTGTAGTGCCATTTTAAAACCACAGAACCTGTACGTAACACTAGCGAACTTTAAAAGAACATGATCAATGATCTGTTGCTGGTTATCAGGGAAACTTATCCATAATGGAAACAGTCGAACCCTTCATATGAACTCACGGTTAATAATTTAATTCAGCCGTGTGAAAATCAGGCAGAATAAACCATTTATTACAAGCAGCCGATTAAGTGTGTTTTAATAGACACGTGACCTATCAGCTGTATCAAGTTGATAAATATTATGGCATTAAAGGATCATGAACTGGGATATACATAACTGCATTTGGCAAATGGACAACTTTTATTTCACCCAGACTGATAAGTAATAGGTTAAAGGTAAACAGTGCATGTAGAATCAACATGAACTTACTGGTGCAAGGGCCATAACTCTAATTTTTTTTCATTTTAAAATCATGACAGTTCAAATATATAACACAGAAAAAGAAGAAGAAAAAAACTTGTGTTGATGGTCTTTCTGGATGAAAATGAATACTGTTACTACTGCAAAATCCACAAACACCTTTATAACATAGTAAACAATTTATGAAAGTTTTTATTTGGAGAAACACAAACACAATATAAACAGTGAACAGTACATTACTATACAGACTTACCTTTCTGTGTTGCTTCTATTATCTTATCATTTATTTTATTATTTATCTGTACTTCTTCTTTTATATTGCATCAAGCTGTTCTATTCCAGAACAAAGGTTTTCTATAACCAGACACCCCAACCTCTCTCAATCACAGAATTAATTAAACACAACTTGTAAACATAAATCCGATATTTTATCTGAAAACAAATATCTTTAATAGTAGATGCAGGTGAAGCCCAGTCTCCTGTAAACATTCCTGCATGCAAATGAGATTTCAGAGACCCACCCAAAATATTAAATGAGCCAACACACACAAAAAACTTGATAAAGTAAATATACATGTATGCATGTATGTAGTAAGTTTTTTTTGTTCTTGTAAATAAGTAATTACATATACATTTGCACTTTAAAAAAAAAAAAATATCAGGTATTATATAGTTAAGTATATTTGCACACAGCATAAAAAATTTAAATTTTTTTCAACATCAAAACAAAAGTAAATCTTTGATGTTATTACACTAGGTTTGTAATTGACCAATTCACATCTGTATTGTTTCTGTTTGCTTCCTATTTTAGACAAAATTATTGTAACAAAATATACATGATGCTATCCTTTTACCATAATTGAAACACACAAAGCACTCTAAACCTTTTAATTCCATTTTAACAAGATGTAACTCTAAACAGCATTTGCTCCGCTTCTGATGTCATGCAAAGTTGTTTGTTTTTGCATGTGAAGGCTAAAATGTCAAACAAAATGTTGCCCACTATTTTTGACAAAAGTATTGACATCTTCTTAGAGTAATCAAAACAAACAACACACAAAGCACTCTCAACCTTTTAGTTTCGTTTTTACAAGATGTAACACTGAATAGAATTTGCTCTGTTTCTGACGTCATGCCAAGATGTATATTTTTGCATGTGATGGCTCAAATTGCAGGGCTTGAAATAATGGTCTATGAAAAGTGAAAAGCAGTCCCAATTTTTACACCTAGCAGGTGAAATGGACTTTCTAGATGCTAAAACAACCCATTTTTCAAGAGACATACGTAAGTTCAATGATCTCATCTGCTATTTAGGCCGAAAAAAAAAGAAAAAAAAAAGAGTTGCTGATCGTCCTTTTGATTACACAAATCAGGGTGGGTGGGGGAGTTTATTATATATTTTTTTCTGTGAAAAACTTTATAAAACCCTGGAGACCATTTTGTTTGCGGGAGTAGCAGCCAACAGCGCATGCGCCTGGATGTTGTAGTTCCTTCACTGGCCGCCAGATGGACCTGGTGATGGTTTAACCCATTACAGTGCTTACGAAAGTTGAATTGCTGCTATCTCGACACATTTTTAACAGTTTTTAACAACTCTTTTTTTTTTATTTGGCCTTAGCTTGTCATTGTGTTATAATTTAATTCCATAATGCTCTAAAATACATCTAAAGAGATCCTAATTTCCCACCATACTATTCCAAACTCTCCTGTTACCGTGTGCTGTTTCAGTTTTAGCAGGCGATATTTCTTTTTAACAGGACATATTTCTTTTGGCCTATTTATAAATCAAAATAACAGCAGGCCATATTTTCTCCCCTATTTCAAGCCCTACAATTGTCAAACAAAACATTAAAACAAACTGCAGTACATACCCTGAACTGGTCGAGGAACACAGCTCCTGCCAACTGTCATTACAAACATCAAGCAACATGTTAAAACAAACTGTTGTACATACCCTGAACTGGTCGAGGAACTCCTTGCACAGCTCCTCGTTCTTGAGGACCTCTTCCTTGGACGTCTCGTCAGACAGTCGGACGAAGCTCGACTCAATCTCCTGCAGCCACTGCATGAACTCCTCCATGGACGCGTCAAACTGCTGCTGGGAGTTGTGATCATCCTGCAGTGCCTTCCAGTGGTCAGCAAGCCTGTTGACCAACAACAAGAGAAATATTGAAAGTAAGGGAAATTTTTTATTATTAAACAAACTTAAATTTAATAAGTAAATAAAACCCAACAACGACCCGACACAAATGATTACTAGAACAACTTCTGTGCTTCAAGTTAGCATAGCCATTATCAGGGTTTAGGCTGAAGTCCATAAAATATTAGCAATTTGGCAAATTTGCTAAGAAAATCTGTTGCCAAAATCCAAGTTTTATTAAGCAAAACAGCAAAAATTATGGTACATCTTTAAACAACAGACAATTTTTTAATTAACTTTTCGGCGAATTAATAAGAAAATATTTGCCAAATTGAACTATAATTCTCATTTGGTGATTTGGCAACTCTGCATAATGTGAAAGCAGCCCTTGAAATTCAGATCATTTTGCGATGGCAATTTAGTACAAATAATAGCAAAGTAGATACCTGATAATGACAAAAATGCAGTTGCAGATACATTTTGCAATAGTTTTAGTGGCGCCACTGTTGATTGCTGTCGCAAATTTCTAGCATTGTGAAACTTTGAAAGAATCTGTTTAAAACTTGCTGTAAATAAAAATGCTGTTGCAGATAAATTTTGTGTTTGTGTGTGTGCACGCATGTGCACATGTTTGTATATGTATCTGCATGAACGCATGCTTATGTCCTTTGTGTACTGTGAGACATGTCATGTAGTTTGTGTGCATACATGTACATATGTGCATTGTTTAGAATCTTCATGCCTATTTTTACCCAGAGCTAAAAATTAATGTGCCCCCAGAATCCAGTAGAGATCAGACATTATCCTAATCCCATACCACCAACTTAACCTCTGATCTGTTCAAGCCACTTGTATTGGTGAATAATCACATTATCTGCCACATTACCCTAACTCTATTTAAACGACTACCTTCCAATGTGTATAAAATTTTATCCTGATCAGTTCATAAGCTGGGACAGATTATGCCAGTAATCATTTAAATCAAACTACACATTAGATCTGGGAGCCAGGGTTTCTACCAGAGGGTAAAATGAGTATGGCACCATACCCAAATTTTTCAGCAGATTTTATTTTTTATAGTTAACTTTTTGAAAAAATGAATGACTCTTATTATTACTGTATGAGTTTCTGAACCCTAACCCTAAACTTAACCAATTTTCTTTCTAGGGGAGGCCACTAATATTACCCCCTGTTGACTGTGGTTGCATTCCATTCCATTCCATAGTTGTTGTTTTTTTGTTTTTTTTTTACATTTCAGGCAGGTCCCGAACATGCCGGGTGCCCCATTTATTTCATAAAGCCTCCTTATTTACAATAAACCAGGTTCTCCTTGAATGTGGCCAATAAAAATCTACATATGAGTGTAAGTGCTTGTTTCAAAATAATATACATTTTAGTTAGTGCATGTTTGTGTTTTTGTTTTCTTTATATTATTAGTGTGTGTGACTTAGGTGGTGTGTATTTATAATATCTTAACCTGGTTGACGGACCTGGCCTCCAAAGCTACAAGCCGGGGGGTCCAGGTCTATTTTGTTCTACAGTTTGTGCAATTTGCCAATCTTTATCATAGTTTATATGTAATGTCAAGGGCGTCATTGCACGATGCGATGACCCCCTTGAAGCACCAGTGATTTAGGAATTTTTCTTTTCTGTTTGGCCACTCTAAGGCGGCGAAATATTCTACTTCGACCCTTGAATATATTAAATGTTTGAAAAGAGCCATTTCATTACATGGCTTATCTCCCTCTAGTAATTTTCTAGTTGTCCATATTACCCTTATCGCTTTACTCCAGAGAAAAATTCCCAATTGCGATGCATAATCTCCAGGCTTATGTTTTATGCCGAAAATCATGGCATACGGATTCAGACGGAAATTGTTACCAAAAAGTTTTTTAAAGATCGGTTCAATTTGCTTTATGAATAGTTTATTCCATAGTGCCATAGTGAATAGTTTATTCCATAGTGCCATAGTGAATAGTTTATTCCATAGTGCCATAGTGAATAGTTTATTCCATAGTGCCATACCCAAAAATTTATTTCTGGCAGAAACACTGGGAGCCAAATCTTTAAACCATGTAACAACAAAGAAAATTGCATGTAAAACTGTACTTAATTTTTTTTAAATATTAGAACTAAATTTATGTTTTAACCTAGATAAAAACAGGGCATTTGTTAATGATATAATGGTACTGGTCAGGTCATAGGGCTTTACGTGCACATTCACAACAAGCTGTTGTAGTGCATGCCTAATGGTACTAGCATCAGTCTGCCTATAAACTAGCATGGAAAAACCGAAAATCAACAATTTTGTTAATACGATCACTTGATCATTGATAATAGCTAATTACATTCATATATTTAACTTGAATTTTGTGCTTATATTCAATCAAGGTTCAAAGTTTGTCATGTTTAACATCACCACTAGGGCACACAGATTTATCAAGCATTGGCAACTGGATGTCAAACTTTAGGTAATTGTGACAAATAGTCTTCAGAGGAAACCCTCCACATTTCCCCCATTAGTAGCAATGGATCTTTTATATGCACTTTCATAGACAGAACAGACCAGTCGTGCGGCACTAGCTGGAACAGGAAAATATAACCAATCAGAAAATGGGTCCACTGAGGGGATTCGATATCTTCTAACACAAATACCTCAGGTGGTTCAAGCATGCTGTCCTGGGCACACACACACACCTATCAGTCGAGTACAGTGGGTTAACGGTTAGTTGTTAAAGAGAACTATGTACAACGACCGTATCCCTCCCCATAGAGGTGTTAAAACAAGAAGTACTTCAGGTGGTTCAAGCATGCTGTCCTGGGCACACACAAACACACACACACACACCTATCAGACCAGTACAGTGGGTTAACGGTTAGTTGTTAAAGAGAACTACGTACAACGACCGTATCCCTCTCCATAGAGGTGTTAAAACAAGAAGTACTTCAGGTGGTTCAAGCATGCTGTCCTGGGCACACACACACACACATACACACACACACCTATCAGACCAGTGCAGTGGGTTAATGGTTAGTTGTTAGAGAGAACTACGTACAATGACCGTATCCCTCCCCATAGAGGTGTTAAAATTCTACCAAAGTACCTCAGGTGGTTCAAGCATGCTGTCCTGGGCACACCTATCAGACCAATAGTTAGTTGTTAGCAAGAGAAAACTCAGTACCACAGCCTTAAATCTCCCCACACATAGAGGTGCTAAAACTCACTTAGAGTGGGAGCTGCTACTGGGATGCGAACCCAGGAACTACCAGTCTTTACTGCTACACCACCACCAAAGTTGATGACGAAATAATTATCATGTTTGTATACCTAGTGAGGTGGCCGGGATACCCAACTCATCTGGCCCTGGCCGTCTGCCAAGGACAAATATGTTAATGGGTTAACAGTGTTAACAGAAACCTACATGTACTGTTGCCAACTTAGACCATACAGTCAGTTGTATATTATATGTATTTTCTAAGAGACATGACAGCACATTCCACAGCTTTGGCTATCCTAGTCAACAGGACTCATAAATGGCCATGCAACACAGTACCGTTAACCTACTAATGGAGCCAAACATTGCTTAACATTCTACAAGAAGAGAACCAGCTACATAGCTACTAGATAATATGTCAATGTGTAACTAAGTCATTGAAAAAATCAAATTATTCCATTATTTTGCACTAATGAGTATATCATAGTAATTTAAAAACAGTAATAACATGACTTTTGTAATTTACTGTCCAGAGTGAAATGACTAAACCAAATGGTCATCATAAAGATTCTTTATAATTGGGTAACAATGTGTTAAAGCGTTATAATTTTTTTAATGATTAATGAATGAATGAATGTTTAACACAAAAATATTTTGTTTACCGATTAAAGCCATTTTACAATAGCAAAAATCCCACTTTATTCATGGATGCAATTTCATGAGGATGGTTTTATAATATGACCAAGTATCACCAAATATCCATAGTTTAAAAAGGTTCGAGTACAGTTAAGCAAATATTACTTTCCTTTCTTTATAATTACAATTTAGTTATTCAGTTCTTCAATATAAAAATATCTTATTCAATGTGAACCACAATATTTTAAAAAAATAGTACAATGAATGGGTATACATAATTATAATTGTATTAAAAAACAAAATCAATTTTCTTTAAAACATGCAAGTGTATTTGAATGGAAATGTTCACAATACAGACCAAATCTAAAATTGTCAAGGAGGCAGGATCAATGGGTCAAAGGATCAAATCCCGTTGGTGGACCTATTCATTGATTGTTCCCCCACCCCATCCAATGACTGTGAAATCAAAGATCATGGTTAGTGCTGTACTGACAGGGCTTTAGATTGCACCAAAGACAAGGCGATAAATGTGGTGCCCAAATTAATTAAGCCCAAATTAATTAAGCCCAAATTAATTACAAACAGGCAACCTGAAAGCACTTCATCTTAAAGCCACTGAAATATTAATCTTTAATTAGATTAAAATAACTTAAATGCATTTGTGAACATTCACAACTCTTTAGCAGCTATTAATAACATTATTGCACTAGAAAGATCTTGATGTTCCCAGAACAGACAAAAAACCTGGTGTGCCCCAATTATTGAGAATCTATAAAGCACTGGTTCTGACTATGGGTAACTGCATATAAAACATCCCTTGCTACTAATGGAATGATAATTATATATAGCCAGTTTCCTCTGACTACATGTACATGTCACAATGACCTGATGTTCGACATCCAATATCTGATGATTAATAAATCAATGTGTTCTAGTGGTGTTATTAAACAAAACAAACTTTAAACTTTGAACACATACCCACAACTAAGATTTCCAAATAAAAAATAACAATATAAAAAATCCCCATATCATTTTATTTGTTATCCGATTACCATTTTGCTCTCTAGGCGTCGAAAAGTCATCAACGCAAACATACATATGTACATGCACTTTCTCATGTGATAAGAAACCGGTATGGGAGAAAGTTATAAAATTTTGTTATCAGACTATAAGTATAATGCCTATCATCTGTATAATATACACATACTCACCAGTCGAGTATATCTTGAAAGTTCACCCCACTCATTGTGTAACCATGACATTACCAAAACCAGAGCTCTCTTACACAACAACACCCGTAGCTCACAGTAAACTCATTGTAACCATGACATTACCAAAATCAGCTCTCTGTATGAGCCTCACACAGACATACACACCGACAACACAACACCGTAACTTATCCCCAAGTACTATGTCATCTTAACCAGGCCTAGGTTGCACGGAGTTATTTCCTTTGACATTAAAAGCCATGGTAAAGCCCACAAGACAAGAGAATCCTGTTACCAACGTCGTCGTCTCATGGTACTGCTCATGGCAACCAGATGGAACACGGCTGCACCCTACCATACTGCATATATAAAGTGAAACCTTTCTAAAACGGACCCCTCTACAAACTGGAGTTCTTGAATATACTAAGACATTTTTCAGTCCTTTTTTAAATATCGGTACAGAAAATAACCTCTCTAAACTGGATACCTGTTAAAATTTAATGTTTTTCCCCTTGATTCCGTGGGTGTCCGGTTTAGATGGGTTTCACTGTAGATGTATATATACAGGAACCTATACATCCAGCTTGCATGCAGTCCTGTTCATGGGAGAGGCATGCATTCCTTTCTATGCAGCATTCCTAGGTATGCAATGCTGCACAGTTTTTAGTCAGAAAAACATCTGTGTAATTAGGTGCTAAAGAAATTAATATACAGACTTAACCCAAAAGTGAAAAAAGAAGTAAAAAGTTCATGCCCCAACTATGATGAGATTCTGCACCCAGTTACAAGGTACAAGACAATAATTTAATTATCTTTCACCAGTAACTACTACATGCATACAAGTTATGATACTAATAATGCTGCATATTTTTGTACTGGTGGCAAGTAACACACTACATTGTATAGTACCGTAATGTTTTAAGCAAGGACTTTAAATGAATAATTAAGGACTTTAAATGAATAATTAAGTTTTTAATCATTAAGAATTTAAAATATACTCTTCAAAAAAAGAAACGCAAAAGGGTACAAATGGGTTATAACTCCGATTTTATGTTTCCTACCGGTTCATGCTTTGTGAATATAAGGTCATTGCATGTCCCAAACACATTCCCACGGTTACATTCGATAAAACGCAGCTACTGTACAATAAAGTTCCAAAATGTGAATATTCGCAAAAATGCAGCCACGTGCAAACCATGTCACCACTGCACGTGCGTTGTCTGCACGTGCAACATGAACACCGACAGTATAAAAGTGCAGGGTGTTCGCTTGCCTGGCCTCTGTATCTGGCCGACAGTTGACAATCCAGGACATGCCACGTCTCAGTGAACCGCAGAGAAACAATGCCATCGGCCGACTAGACGCAGGCGAATCCAGAACGGCCGTTGCCAGGGCATTCCATGTGTCCCCAAGCACCATCTCCAGACTGTGGGACCGTTACCAGCAACATGGATCAACACGTGACCTCCCTAGATCCGGTCAACCACGGGTCACTACCCCCGGGCAGGACCGCTACATCCGGGTACACCACCTTCGGGAACGATTGACTACTGCCACCTCCACAGCCGCAGCAATACCAGGTTTGCGCAGGATATCCGACCAGACCGTACGGAACCGCCTACGTGAGGTAGGAATTCGTGCCAGACGTCCAGTTCGAGGTGTCATCTTAACACCACAACACCATCGACTCCGACTGCAGTGGTGCCAGATTCATCGACAATGGCCTCAACTGCGATGGAGACAGGTGTGGTTCAGTGACGAGTCCCGATTTCTGCTCCGACGTCATGATGGAAGATGTCGCGTGTATAGGCGTCGTGGTGAACGTTATGCGGCAAACTGCGTGCAGGAAGTGGACAGATTCGGCGGGGGTAGTGTCATGGTGTGGGCAGCCATCTCACACACTGGCAGAACTGACCTGGTCCACGTGCAGGGCAACCTGAATGCACAGGGCTACATTGACCAGATCCTCCGGCCACACATCGTTCCAGTTATGGCCAACGCCAACGCAGTGTTCCAACATGACAACGCCAGGCCTCACACAGCACGTCTCACAACGGCTTTCCTACAGAACAACAACATTAATGTCCTTCCTTGGCCATCGATATCACCGGATTTGAACCCAATTGAGCATCTATGGGACGAGTTGGACCGACGCCTCCGACAGCGACAACCACAGCCCCAGACCAGCCGGGACGTCATCCGTACTCTGGTTGCTTCAATGGGCAGGCGGTGCCAGGCAGTTGTCAACACACGCGGAGGCCACACCCGGTATTGACTCCAGATGACCTTGACCTTGGTGGTGTGTCCTATCACTTACTCACAATGGACTAGAGTGAATTGTGAACAATCCTGCAACATTTGGTAATTATCGGACTCACCATTCAATAATTAAATCAATTCTCCAAATGTTACGACAATGTGGTTTTGCGTTTCTTCTTTTGAAGAGTATATATACCAAATTTATTATATATACACCTATATTTAATTACACATTTGGTAATTTTGACATAGTTTCATTAATAGCAAGGGATCTTTTATATGCACCATCCCACAGACAGGATAGCACATACCATAGCTTTTAATATACAAGTTGTGGTGCACTGGCTGGAATGAGAAATAGCTCAATGGGCCAACAGACAGGGAATCAATTCTTGACCAACAGTGCATCAGGTGAGTGCTTTACCACTGGACTACGTCCTGCCCCGTGGAAGTATAGAAAGAAAGAAATGTTTTATTTAACGACGCACTCAACACATTTTGTTTATGGTTATATGGCGTCAGACATATGGTTAAGGACCACACAGATTTTGAGAGGAAACCCGCTGTCACCACTATATGGACTACTCTTCCGATTAGCAGCAAGGGATCTTTTATTTGCGCTTCCCACAGGCAGGATAGCACAAACCATGGCCTTTGTTGAACCAGTTATGGATCACTGGTCGGTGCAAGTGGTTTACACCTACCCATTGAGCCTTGCGGAGCACTCACTCAGGGTTTGGAGTCGGTATCTGGATTAAAAATCCCATGCCTCGACTGGGATCCGAACCCAGTACCTACCAGCCTGTAGACCGATGGCCTACCACAACGCCACCGAGGCCAGTCATGAAAGCATAGAATCAAATGAATGTACTGTCTTAGGCAGATGGCTGCTGAATATGATATCTTATGTGTATAGTATCTGAAACCGCGGGTTCACGAAAGTGGTCTGTTTCAGACAGATGGCCGTTTAAATGAGGGAAGAAAAGGAAGGAAATGTTTTATTTAACGACGCACTCAACACATTTTATTTACAGTCACATGAGAGAGGAAACCCGCTGTTGCCACTTCATGGGCCACTCTTTTCGATTAGCAGCAAGAGATCGTTTATATGCACCATTCCACAGACAGGATAGTACATACCAATGGCCTTTGGTACACCAGTTGTGGAGCACTGGCTGGAACGAGAAATAGCCCAATGGGCCCACCGACGGGAATTGATCCTAGATTGATTGCGCATCAGGCGAGTGCTGTACCACTGAGCTACGTCCTGCCTCCGTTTAAATGTGGGAAGTGCTGAAGCAGATTTGTCTGTACTTATATAAATAACAAAGCTAATTTAAATAAATATGCAAGTACGTAGCGTAAAAACATACACCAACTGATAGGAGGAAGCAGGGAAGTGAAATCTCCAATATCAGCTAACGATGCTAATGATGTGCTCTAATTTGACCGATACTGTCTAGACTATAAGTGTCAAACTTCACCTATTGGTAGACATTTCCCAGTTATTAATGGCTCAGTGATGGTAAAGCATAAATATCGCAGTATGAGAAAAACAAAACCGTGCAAAAAAGAAGATACTAAAGCATATTTGTTGTTCTTCCTGTATATTTATTATATGCATAACTAACAGGATACAGAAACCGCTTGATGTTTATGAGGTATACAAAAAAGATGTCTTGTTTATGGCAATCTGTTATTGTATATTTTATTACTCCATTCAGAGAACTACTAACAAGACCACTGTTTATTGATTCTTGTGGATGCCTGCCAAAAGCAACTTGTTATTGCTGATTCTATACTACCCAGCACTGCCATGCACCCACCCAATGGCTCCATAAATCCCCATTCACAAACCAATCTCCAGGACAGACTGCCAAGAATAACGTTAGTGTATTGTCATCTCTGCCAGTCTATCTTTTAAACTATATTATTAATGTAGCATGCAGTGCTCACACAGATGTGGTTTTCTAAGGCACTTGCTGTTTAACTCATTAACCAGTGTAATATACTGCACACAGTCATGAGTGCCACATCCACGCCATGACAATTTGAACACAGGCTTCTTTGTAATCATAGATAACAGTATCAGCTTTTAAATTGTGAAAAAAAGTTTTAAAGAAACATAATTGGCATTATATTTCCTGGCACTATGTGATTATAAAACTTCAAAACTCTTACTCATATAAATAACATGCAGTTAGCAGGGGCAGACCCAGGAACTATTTTGCGGGGTAAGGACTAACAGAAAAAGGGCCAATTCACCAAAAGGGCATCCTAATGGGGAACACAAATTAAGAGGAGAAAAAAGGGCACTTGAATATGGGGGGGGGGGGGGGGGGGGGGGGCAGGTTTTTTGTCTTTTAGTGCTGTAATGTCTTATTGATGCTGAATATTCACAAATGAATTTTCTGTTATTTTAATCTAAAAGCTAAAACATTTCTGTGGTTCTAAGATGAAATGTGTTGACATCAGCATGTTCGTACTTATGTCTTTTTGATAAGTAAAATGGAGGGAAGCTGAAGATCACTTTCCTGAAGTGGTGCTAGGTGAAAAATCAAATGAAGTTTCTAATAAAATGAAGAAGGAAGAAAGAAATGTTTTATTTAACGACGCACTCAACACATTTTATTTAGGGTTATATGGCATCAGGCATATGGTTAAGGACCACACAGATACTGAGTGAGGAAACCTGCTGTCGTCACTTCATGGGCTACTCTTTTCAATTGGCAGCAAGGGATCTTTTACATGCACCATCCCACAGACAGGATAGTACATACCACGGCCTTTGTTATACCAGTTGTGGAGCACTGGCTGGAACAAGAAATAGCCCAATGGGTCCACTGACAGGGATCGATCCTAGACCGACCGCGCATCAAGAGAATGCTTTACCACTGGGCTATGTCCCGCTCCCCCCTAATGAAATGAATTTAAAACTGTAATTCAAGGCGATCAATTTTCTACTCTCCTAAAACTTTCCAGATGAGTATGGAGTGGAAAAGGAATTCTGGTTTTACTGGAGAAGACAGCATAACTTAACCTGTGCATGACTATTTTGGGCACATTTATCGCTTTGACTCTAGTGCAATGATGTACAAGACATTTTTTTTGCCTTTTTTTAATGACACCACTAGAGCACACTGATTTATCTGTTAAATGTTTTCATTAGTAGCAAAGGATCTTTTATATGCACCATCCCACAGACAGGACTGGACAGCACATACCAGGGCCTTTGATATACCAGTCATGGTGCACTGGCTGGAATGAGAAATAGCCCAATAGGCCCACCAATGGGGATCGATCCTAGACCGACTGTGCATCAGGAGAGCACTTTACTACTTATCTACATCCCAGCCCCTGGTGCAATCTAATGTCCTGGCTGATGTATAATAAAGACTGACCTGTTGAGAAGTGTGGACCAGCGGTGTATAATAAAGACTGACCTGTTGAGAAGGGTGGACCAGCTGTGTATAATAAAGACTGACCTGTTGAGAAGGGTGGACCAGCGGTGTATAATAAAGACTGACCTGTTGAGAAGGGTGGACCAGCGGTGTATAATAAAGACTGACCTGTTGAGAAGGGTGGACCAGCGGTGTATAATAAAGACTGACCTGTTGAGAAGGGTGGACCAGCGGTGTATAATAAAGACTGACCTGTTGAGAAGGGTGGACCAGCGGTGTATAATAAAGACTGACCTGTAGAAGGGTGGACCATAAAATAAACTGACCTGTTGAGAAGTGTGGACCAGCTGTGTGTAAGAAAGACTGACCTGTTGAGAAGGGTGGACCAGCGGTGTATAATAAAGACTGACCTGTTGAGAAGTGTGGACCAGCGGTGTATAATAAAGACTGACCTGTTGAGAAGTGTGGACCAGCGGTGTATAATAAAGACTGACCTGTTGAGAAGTGTGGACCAGCTGTGTGTAAGAAAGACTGACCTGTTGAGAAGTGTGGACCAACGGTGTATAATAAAGACTGACCTGTTGAGAAGTGTGGACCAGCGGTTTGACAGTCGCTCCAGCTGCAGCCCGACCTGCCGTGTGTCGTCCTGGCTGTAGTCTTCGATCAGCTTCTCAGCCAATCGCTTCAGGTTGTCCACGGCTTCTTGTCGCTGGTTCACTTCCTCCTGTAGTATCTGAAATAAAGGTGTGACGATTAATTGTGGTTCACGACATTCACTGTTTTAGACCCACAGTTCAAGTACCGTTAAGGGTTTCTGCCACAGGGTACGGAAGATAAAATTACATACCCTAAAATCTTGGAAATTAATGGATATTTTTATTTTATTTTGATTTGCTTTAAATGGTACATCAGCATTTCTGTAGCTTGTACTCTGCTGGGAATCCCAATGATGAGGTTACGGTATTTCGGCTAATCAGCGCTCAATTCTGACACATGTGGCATGTTTGCATGGGTTATCCCAGACCCAACACACTATCATGATAAAATGGTAAAAATGTCGGTTTTTTATGCTGTTTTGTCAAGACATAGTTTTATCCTTTGATTTTTCTATTTACTATACATTTATTTACAATTATTTTACAAGTGACCATTAAAAATAAAGTTTGTTGCTCTTAAAATAGTATATAAGCTGGCATACTTGTGGAAAGTATTGTGATTACATTAAACCATGCACCAAATATCAAAAAACGATTCGAAAATTTAAAAACAATGAAACTTCCCATCTCTAATCTGAAACAGCATACAGAAACATATGAAGAGATCATTTCCAAAACACAATATACATATCACATTGTGACTATTTATTTTGTAATGACACAAACTCACACGCAAAAAAAAATATCTCACCTACCATAAACGTTCAGTGCACTGTGATGAACATCAATAGGTACAACTATAAACCAAGTTTCATTGACCTAGGAGTTATAATTGACGAGAAACTGATCAAAATGTAAAATTTTAACCCAAAAGTAGACACTGTCACAGCCATGATCATAATGGTGAGACAAAAATGACACATACCTAAAAACTTATGCAGGCAAGATATTGATAAGTAAAGAGTTTATGGAAAATTTTCATTGAAGAAAAAGGATAGGGAGAGGTCTTCTGGTTAGTTAAAAAAAATCCACAATTTCAAAAAATATTACTTCTGGATTTAAAGGGCCATACCCTAGTTTTTAAACACTAAGGCATATTTTTGAACATTACAGCAGTTTTTTATAACTGAAGTCATACTTTATTTAGATTTGGTTGTTTAGGTTATCCATTTCCATACATTCGAAGTGTTTTTGATCATCCTGGTGTTTTTAATATTACAGAATGCATTTTTTATTTTATTTTTTAAACATGTGCGTCTGAGAAGTAACAGTTATGGAGTCGAGTTTTAGTCTCTTTTTTTAAAGGCTATTTCACCATTTCAAAGTCACAGACTCATGTTTCACTCAATTGTAACTTTATCCAAATGTGTTACAGGTTTGTAGATTAACTAAACTTAAATATTAATTTTCACGGGTTGAAACTAGGGTCTGTCCCTTTAAACGAAAATACGTGGGATTTTTCAAAAGAAAAGCACATCGTAAGGGAAGACCAACCTTGTGTTCCTTGATGAGTCCTTCCACATCAGTGGGGGACTGTGGCCGTATTGGTCGATTGTCTAGCTCCTCCTCCACCGACGACAGCCATCTCTCAAACTCGGCGTACAACTCGTCGAACTGTCGACACTCCAGCAACATGTCGTCCAGCTGGTTCTTTTTCTGGTTCACATGGTTGAACGCCTTCTCCCAGCGCTCTTTCAGCTTGTTGGCTGCGATACAGAAACAAATTAAAACCAGCATTAAAGCAGTTAAATTATTTAAAACCTTTTATGTAACATAAGATGACATCGGAAGATGCCAACAGCTGAAGCCTGGAGATGTCATTTGTATTAATTTGACACTGTTTAAAAACCTTTCATGTAACATAAAACATCGGAAGATGCTAATAGCTTGAGCCTGGAGAGGCCATTTATATTAATTTGCCATTGAACTATGAAGGAGTGGAATGCATAATTATCAGCATCAGGTTTGGGGCCAGCATTCCCTTGCCCTCCACTTTTGATGGAAGTGCCGTAGTTCCCCTTCTTATATGCTATTGTGATCTTGAAATCAGATGTTGTCTATGGCAAGACAAATGCTGTGGTATCCCACCTGGTTTACCACTGAGCCCTTATCCTAGATTCCATGTTGTATATGTAACAAATGGTAAAATTATCAATGGTAATATGATAAAAGGCATCCATATGCTACAAACTTGATAGGCTGGAGCCCAAGGCACTAGGGTGAATTAAATTTTTTCTGAGAAAAACTTAATAGAAAGTAAGTTGCCTTTGTGCTCCTCTTTCGAAAGAAAAGTTTGTCCCAGTGCCCATTCAACTTGCATTGATGCCCTATTTTTTTGTAATTGAACCGAAGTAACACTTGCCATGCTCCCCCCTCAAAAGAAAAATTCAACCCCTTGCATGTAAAGTTGACCTACCGTTATCTTTCAGAATCTGTTTATCATTTTCACTGTTAGTCAGCTTGCGTAGCTCATCAGCTCTCGACAAGACATCATTTAACTTCGGTCTGTGGCTTTCCATGTCTTGCAAAATAGTCTGCATAACATAAGAAAATCATGTCAATTACAACGAAATGAACATTTAATGAAAACATTGTGCAAAACTCATGAAATAGTGTTAAGTGTTGTTTTTGTCTGGTTAATGCATTTAACTGGATGCAGATGAATAGTGTCATGCTGACCTGGTGTGAGTAACATGATTTTTAATATCATAAACAAACCACTCATGGATATTAGGTTGTTAGTTACTTTGAATGTTAGAAAAGTACAAATAGGATGTTATTATTAGCTGTAATTAATAATAAAATAAAGTAGGTTACTTTTCATTTTCAAATAATATGCACAAAATTTAACTGCACACAAAGTTTCTTAAGACTGAGTAAGAATAATGTTTAAAAAGACTGTTCAGATTATTTGGTTAGGACAGCTCAGCGTAAAGCAAATATGATATAATGTGGTAAATAAATAAATAAATAAATAAATAAATAAATAAATAAATAAATAAATAAAATGATAATATTGCAAATAAATAAATTATTAAAACCATTTAAAAAGGATCCCCAAAAGCCAAAAATACTCCATACCAAGTAAAATATGTAACAAGATGCTAGTTCCACTGAAACAACAATGAGTCCTAAAGATTCTACATAAATAATACACAGTGACCAAGTTTCTTCTACAAATATGACAGAACCATCACAACAAAAGTCAAGGTCAAAAGATTGTGAGAGACGGCTTGCATGCAGGTGTTTTCTCAAGTTGTGTAATCCACAGGTAAATCGAAAAGATCTTTCATTAGCACATAATTTCAAGCTACAAATAATTTTATTTTATGCATTGCTAAATTTAACTTAAATATATTTAATTTAACACAACTACTGACATTTGTATTACATAAATAAATTATTCAGGACAGCTGATCATTTAATAGTGCTAGTAGCAAACATTATTATCACAATACCTCATTTTATTTAAATAAATACATTTCATACCAGTGAGCACTACTGGTAGTAATTCTTACTTGTACACTTTTTTTTGGTTCACACTTTATAATCATACTGGAACAAATAAAATGTTATCATGTATTTTTTTTTTTGCAACTAATGCAAGATTACAAACAATGCGTTTCCAAGTTCTTGTTCATATTTTCGTGAAAATAGCAGGGTTTGTCAACGTTGCATTTTGTTTATGAAACTTACTCATTAGGTGAAATGCAACTAAAAACAACACAATCAACATTTATTTATTGTTTGAATTTAAGGGAGAATGGATCTCTTTATTATTATTAAATGGAAACAATAATTAACTGTGATTAAGTTTGTGGCTTTGTTTTAACCACGGCTTATTTAAAGGTGTGGTTTATGTACGGACATAGTTCAGAACTTTGACTGAAAACAAGGAGTGCGGCTTATACACCAGTGTATGTAATAGGCCAGAAAGTATGGTAAGAGTTAACTGCCAATTTGCTGATTTTGAAGTTAGCTGTAAAGGTATATACACGTTAGTATAACTCTGCAATTTCACATTAAATTGTTTGTCAAAATGCTATCTATTCCCATTTCAAACTGTGCTTTTTATGATATATACTACATCATGATGCAGCCATTTAAAAAAAATATATTCAAAATTATATAATTGGATATATAGCATTTTGGATATGAACTCTTCCTATATATAATTGGATATATAGCATTTTGGATATGAACTCTTCCTATATATAATTGGATATACAGCATTTTGGATATGAACTCTTCCTATATATATAATTGGATATATAGCATTTTGGATATGAACTCTTCCTATATATAATTGGATATATAGCATTTTGGATATGAACTCTTCCTATATATAAAGCTGTTTTATTCAGTCAATGAGAATTATTTCCCTATTTAATTACATGAAACGTAGACATAAAATATGTAAATATTATTTTAAATCTTTCCTTGAAAATATAATTTAATACTGAATGACTCCACCTAAACTCCAAAAACACAACATAAACATGTAGTTTCGAGCTGAAAGCGAAGTATGCAAGTGGGTAACAGGTTGTGTAATGCATGGCATACGGTTCAAGAAAAATTGGAAGAATACAAATTCATGTTTACCGTAGATGATCAAAATTACCAGCCATCACCTTATACTAATAAACTTAATATCAAGTTTGAACTTTTAAATGTACTACATATATTTACTAAACCCATACATGAAACTACACATGAAATGGTCCATAAACATAATATGAATAAAGTTGGTTAAAACTGAAATACATGCATAGGATTGCTTAGAAAACCAAATTAATAAAAGCAAAACAATATAATAGGCCATGCATTTAGCAGTTAATAAGAGACATGCATTATTACAATCTTCCTTCTGTGATCTTTATACAAGAAACTATACAAAATTAATGCACAAAAATAAATAAATGAAAAAAGCAGAATAAAAACTTTGGGATATTTGGGTTAGGGAAGGAAACGCCTGTGTATAGCGTACAACAGAGATACGCAATATACAGGAAAACCTTTTCAAGAGGACACACCTTCAAATTCCTCAACTGGTTACTAATATCAACAAGCATATTCTGCAGTAGATCTAAGTCTACCGAGCTAATGGCATGCACAGGGAGCCCATCGGTGCCGGAGCCTGTGCCCGGACCATGACCTGGCTGCTAAAATGGTAAACTGAAGGTTAGCATCTACAAACCAAACAAAACTTTTCTTTATTATATAAAAATAATATACTGTTGTAGGCTTTTCATATTAGGCATATTAACCTGTAATTATGTTTTTCACTTTTCTTAGTTGATGAAAATAGATCTATGCAAAGGAAAGAAATGTTTTATTTAACGACGCACTCAACACATTTTATTTACGGTATATGGCGTCAGACACATGGTTAAGGACCACACAGATTTTGAGAGGAAACCCGCTGTCGCCACTATATGGACTACTCTTCCGATTGGCAGCAAGGGATCTTTTATTTGCGCTTCCCACAGGCAGGATAGCACAAACCATGGCCTTTGTTGAACCAGTTATGGATCACTGGTCAGTGCAAGTGGTTTACACCTACCCATTGAGCCTTGCGGAGCACTCACTCAGGGTTTGGAGTCGGTATCTGGATTAAAAATCCCATGCCTCGACTGGGATCCGAACCCAGTACCTACCAGTCTGTAGACCGATGGCCTACCATGACGCCACCGAGACTGGTATATGCAAAGGAATGCCCAAAAAAAGAAGAAAAAAAGGTTACGCTTAAAACAAGTATAAATAATTAACAGCTAGTACTTTCAAATTAAAATTGCAAATAATTAAAATGATCATTGAAATAAAGCACAGCTGACAGATTTTACTCACGTTATTTCAGCCATAATATAATTATAAAGCACATTCAGTGCATTTGTGCAGAATTTGTATAACACAAATGTTGTCTCACTATTTAGTTTTATGTATATGGTACAAAGGGATTCGATTAAAAAAATGAATGTTACATTATAATTATTGTCAATACCAGTGTCTTAATTGCTTGTTCAAGTGAATTAGTTTATCTACAATTAAATGTAGTCTATGTTAGATAGACAAAGCAAATAATGAATGAACAAAATTTATATTATGCCACAAAAAAAAAATATTATGATTGTTTGTTATGTTAAAAACATCCTCCCCCCCACAAAAAAAAAAAAAAAAAAAAAAAAAAAAATATATATATGTACATGTACCCCCTAATATAAATTACTATACATGTATTCCTGAAAAGAAAATGACATTTTATTTCCAAGATCCACTTTTCATTGTTCATGAAATGTAGTAAAATTGTTTTAACAGACTGAGTCTGCTGAGTCCATACATATTCTACAATAATTATATACACCTGCTCAGACTTAATTATCTAGAATATCCACATCTCGTTAGAAATAAAATGTTATAAATATTATGATTTTGTTAATAAAATATTAAACAAAACAACATTTTTTAATTCATCCAAGGAGATATGTGAATAATAATAAAATATTGTATAGAAACAGAAACATGCATGCAAAGCGTCAACAAAAGGAAAAACTCCAGAACCAAGATAAATGATGTAATGTGCAGATCATAAGAAGTAGAAACAATGGCAGATTCATTTCACTGGATATGAAATAACTAGAAAAACAAAGTATTATATGTTTAAGGTGAACGAAAAACAAAATACTACCTTTCTTATAAGTTTTAAAAAACAGAAGTCAAGATGCTCTATTCACATAGCGTAATAAACAGAAGCCAAGATGCTCTATTCTCATAGCGTAATCAAAGCATTTGAGATTATAGATAAATCAAAATGTCAGATCCCAATAAAAGTCAGTTATATTCATGCTAGGTA
The DNA here is from genome assembly GCF_016097555.1 of Gigantopelta aegis. Taxonomy (NCBI): domain Eukaryota; kingdom Metazoa; phylum Mollusca; class Gastropoda; order Neomphalida; family Peltospiridae; genus Gigantopelta; species Gigantopelta aegis. The sequence continues at coordinate 54,616,745 of NC_054702.1, forward strand.
ACTGTGCTCTTGTTAACCCATTAAAGAAAAAAGAAAAGAAAAAAGAAAGAAAGAAAAAAGGCTCAATATAAAAAAAAAACCTCCAGGCAGATAAGAAATTTGTTTTGACTATTTATTTTACTGAAAGTATATACCATGGGAATTGCAACATATGATTCAGAGCAAAGAAAAATAACAGACAACTGTGATGGAGGAAAATCCCACTGGATTCATTATGAATTGAGTCTTACACTTCTGGCAGACAATACACATGTAGCGTAAGTGTGTTAAATTATGTTCCAGTTGAGGTAATAATTGATGTGTCAACTAATTGTTAAGTCTGATGACATTTAAGTTTGGGTTCTCTCTCAATATCGGGTGACCCCTCAAAAAACGATAATCCTACTGAATACTGAATTGGCTAAAAGTATGGGGACTGTAATTTTAATATTTCACACTCATCACTATATGGATATTAGCCACATTCATTAAAAACTGTAGGCTCATACATACCTTTTCTTTAGAGATATATGTTTGATTCATACCCGACACCATGACATACCTTTTCTTTAGAGATATATATTTGATCTATGCCCGATACCACAACATACCTTTTCTTTAGAGATCATCTGCTCAATGTCCTTAATGTCGCCCACTGTGACGCGCTGTGACTTCAGCAATCTCTCAAGTTTGGTGAGCCAGTCGCGGAGTTCTGCGACTGCCTTGTCGAAATCAGGCCACAGTGGTGAAGCAGGGGGCTGTGTCTGCACCGACTCAATTTGAGAACGTTTTACTGTAACGGTAAATAAATTATATAGTTTTGTTTTTTTACATAACAACCGTACAAAGTTCAACATACATACATAAATATCAATATCACATATGAATGAATGAATGAATGAATGTTTAATGACACCCCAGCACAAAAAGTACATTGGCTACTGGGTGTCAAACAATGGTAAATATATAAATGAATTGATGATCAATGTAAGTTATGTCAAAGCACTAAACCAATTAATTTCCGGCTGGGTCGAAGTTCGAGGTGCACCGAACTTTTGATAGAGAAGTTAACACACCACAAGTCCTGTGATTGGTTATAAATGTGAGTGTGTTGGTTGTGAAAAAAACTAGTTTCATCCGGGCTAAAAATGTATGCAATTTTATTTGATGTAGTACCACCGTGTCAAGTAGCCGTGTGCTTGGAACATGTATGGGGTACCTGTAAAAAAAAAAAGTACTCAAATTTTGTGCGAAACTAGGGGTGCTGTAGAAACATCTGGTTATACTGAAAATGAGCCATGAAAGGTACCATTTTCTGCAGTTAATACTTTAAGGTAGGGGTTGTAGTACTGATATTTATAGGTCATAGTTTGGTTGATATATTGCATATAGTGTTTTTAAACATAAACGTTAACATGGTCGCCTATGGGATTTTAATTGGTATAGTCCAACCTAAAGAGCTGTGTAAAATATGAATATCATAGGTAAATGTATTAAACTTTTGAATAAAAATCAATATCCGTTCAGGACTGAAACTAAATGATTTTATCACATTTTGTCTACCAAATATATCTTTCATCGTCAGACCAAAATGTGGTGAACTGTACACTGACAATGTTCAGACTGAAGTGGAGGATCCATTTTTTTTAATTCTTCCACTTCATTCTTCCTGCACTGCCCATAGGAAGACACATACATATTGAGAATAGTTTTATGTAAATATTACAACACCTTTGCTCACTTTTAATGCATACAAAGAACAGAGATTTATGTTTATTGTAATGTTTTCTATTGTACATTGTTGTATATAGGAAAGACAGAAATATTGAATAACGCCTTAGCACATAATAAACTATGGCCATTTGGTGTGCAATATATGAATGCTGACTTGAAGTTTAGATACTGAGGAAAGAACACTGAAGCTGCCATAACATCTACTCCTACAAAATAGCAGCATTGATGTTTTTAAATGCACTTCTGCATAAAAAGGACAGCAAGTGTAATATATTTTAACATGCACCTATACCACTAAGGTTTTGAGCATGTCTGTCCTGGGTCCCGTCTCTGCTAGCCAGAAGCCTGATCCGGGACTAACAGGACAGCACATGCCTACCATGGCATTTGATTACTAAATCTTACAACCATAACAGTTTGTAAGATTTAGGCTGATGATAATCAAGGGATAATTTTGCTTTACTAGAAAATCAAAACAAAAAGTGGAAATTAAAAATAAAAAGTTCTTCACTAATCACTAACTTTGTAAAGACATAAAGATGAAGGTATTATGATTTTTTCTGCACATATGCCAAATTTGAAACAGGAAAGTCAGTACATAGAGGATATTTCATGTGTTTTTTTTGTCAAATATGATTTATATCTCATCGAGTGAAGTTTGCCATCATATCTTACAAGTTGCACTTGTGCGATGAGTGTGATATGATTGCAAACTTCACAAGATGAGATATAAATCATATTTGACAAAAAACATGAAACTTTCTATTTATTATATAACTTTTGGCAATTTACCTTTATTTTTAAAATGCCAGCAGCAAAATAGTTCCGGCTTTTTTACAGTGAAGATAACACTTTCTACAGTGACGATAACACATTTTAGAGTGAAATATTTACTCTAAAATGTGTTATCGTCACTGAGTAACACTTTTATTTCACTGATATTTTAAGATATATCACTAAATGTTATGTAATAAATTGTAATAGCAAGAGAAATGGTTAGTCAGATTTAAACATTTATTCACTTAAAAATTATATTAACATTGTGAGACTTAGTTTTCATATACATGTATATTTATAACCAACACTAACAGTGAAAAGTAATTTTGTAATATTAAAAAAAGTAAAATAAATTCATTACAATGCAAATTGATAAAAACAAAAAATACCTTGCTGAAATATTTCTTCAACCATAGACTCAGTACGGGGTTTAATATTGTCAGCCATGTTTTTCACTTCCAGCCAATCAGAATTGAGTTTTTCCATTTTCTTCTGAGTATCTGGAGAAATGTCGGTCCCTTGCTGCTTACACTCGTCCACATACTTCTGATACACCTTGTTCAAGTCGTCAATGTTTGCCTGTCTACTCTCAAGAGCAGCATGGATTGTCTACAAAAAAAAATAAAGTACCCAAAATTTAAATAATACCTTCGTGCAAGTCATGCAATACTAGTAAAAAAAATTAATAAAAACTTGATCAATAGCTATTTACTTATTTAGTATTAGTACATAATAATTTAAAGAGATGAGTACAATCCTAATTAATATATTACACATAATGACTGAATGTCAAACATTGAGTAGTTCTAAACATATACATGTAGTCAGAGAGGAAACCCCTACATTTTTCCCATTAGTAGCAAAGGAATCTTTTATATGCACCATCACACAGACAAGATAGCACATACCATGGCCTTTGATACACCAGTCGTGTTGCACTGGCTGAAATGAGAAATAGCCCAATGGGCTCACCGATGGAAATTGATCCTAGACCAACTGTACATCGAACGAGCACTTTACCAATGGGCTAGTTCCCACCACTAAACAAACTACTGAGCTCATACAAATTGTACTGTGTAACACACGAGAAGTCATCAAAGTGCTTGCACAATGGAAACTTCCTGTGAACCAGTAATCTTGAACTGAAACTTAAAATTCTCTGGAAAGCTACAAATCTCAAATAACCATAAAAATTGTACTGTGTAACACACGAGAAGTCACAAAAGTGCTTGCACAATGGAAACTTCCTGTGAACCAGTAATCTTGAACTGAAACTTAAAATTCTCTGGAAAGCTACAAATCTCAAATAACCATAAAAATTGTACTGTGTAACACACGAGAAGTCACAAAAGTGCTTGCACAATGGAAACTTCCTGTGAACCAGTAATCTTGAACTGAAACTTAAAATTCTCTGGAAAGCTACAAATCTCAAATAACCATAAAAATTGTACTGTGTAACACACGAGAAGTCACAAAAGTGCTTGCACAATGGAAATTTCCTGTGAACCAGTAATCTTGAACTGAAACTTAAAATTCTCTGGAAAGCTACAAATCTCAAATAACCATAAAAATTGTACTGTGTAACACACGAGAAGTCACAAAAGTGCTTGCACAATGGAAACTTCCTGTGAACCAGTAATCTTGAACTGAAACTTAAAATTCTCTGGAAAGCTACAAATCTCAAATAACCACAAAAACATTCTGAAATCTGTGAATCCTCGGAAAACTGCCATCACTGTTCATCCTACACTATTTAACCCCCTAAAAGAATATGGAGGAATACAAAAAAATATAATCTGCATCTCTTAATAAACAGGGCAGGTCGTAGCCCAGTGGTAAAGTGCTCGCTTGATGCACTGTCGGTTTGGGATTGATCCCCGTCAGTGGGCCCATTGGGCTATTTCTCGCCACAGCCAGTGCACCACGACTGGTATATCAAAGGCCATGGTATGTGCTATTCTGACTGTGAGATGGTGTATATAAAAGATCCCTTGCTACTAATGGAAAAATGTAGCGGGTTTCCTCTCTATAAATATGTCAGAAATGACCATATGTTTGATATTCAATAGCTGATGATTAATAAATCAATGTTCTCTAGTGGTGTCGTTAAACAAAAACAAAAATAAACTCTTAATAAACGTTTGTTGTAAATAAAACCACCCCTAAAATCTATATAGTACCTGTGGATCAACAATAACAGAATCATTGCCGTCAGTGGATGTGACCGAGCCAACAGGCCCTGACTGTGTTTTCAACAAGTCTCGTGTTTCGTTCACCCAGGCCTGCAGTGTATCAACGTCACTGTGAAACGCCTTGTATTGGTGCAGGTACTCCTCAATAATACGAACCTTCTCAGGTATGTCACTGTTAACCTACAGTGGAGAAAAAGTCATAAATTAAAAACACCATGAAACAAGGAATTAGCTTTTTTTTAAATTTAAATTGAGTCTTATGTATTGAAGAACTGATGGGGAAAACCCCCAACACTACTGCCTTCCATTTTCAAGCTTTAACTTAAAAAAAAAAACATTACTTATTAACAAAAGGTTTATATTATTTATATACTTGAGCACATTGGATTATGCATATTTCTTTACGATCATTAAATGTATTAAAGTTTTCTGATTAGCCATAAAAAAAATTACAGACATTCCGACACTACCCAGAAAAAAGGGCAGTCCAATTTTTTCGGATTTATAATTTTTTTTACCTATTTTTTTTTATTAACATTGTAGATGAAAAAAAGTGCATATGTAACACTTTATCTGGACCTGTAGGGGTGAATGTTTTATTAAAAAAAAAAAAAAAAAAAAAAAAAAAAGCTGACAAAAAGAATCTCTTAACCTTTTTCCATCTGGAGCTGAGATTGTCAAGATCTTTTTGGATATTTTCCCGATCCTGAGCTGAAAGAGATTCACGTTTCTGCATCTGGATGCCATTACGGACTACATCATTCAAGTTCTGCTGGCGAGACACAAGGTCATCTTGTCGATCCTTGAGAAAAAACAAAAAGTCAAACACTGAAAGTTTCAGTTTCAAGAAACTTTTAGGGGGTAGGGCAGAAGTATTATTGTTCAGATGTTCTAATTTTGTCCAGTGCTACACATTTCATTTACTCATTGTAATTTGTATTGGAAAATGTTATATTAATTATGGTTTCAGCCATTAACATATCAATTACAACTGTTCCAGTTTATTTGGCAAGTAAACTAGTTTACCTACTGTACATCAAAGATACATGTACTAGATCAGTAACAACTAGATTTTCTACCACTTTTTATTGGTTGGAATGAAATATTTGAAGGACTATCAAGCAAATCATGCAACCATAATTTAATCACAGGTATTATAACAATTATTAATTAACATAGACAACAACCAAAGCAATGAAGAGTACTGCTAAAGCAATACCAGGCCCAACAACACTTATTTTAATCTAAGTTCAAGGGCCATAACTCTGTAATAATATGTGATAAAACAACACACAAAATTTTATCTCGATCTCTTCAGGCATTGACTAAAAAAAAGAGTCTTGAAAACAAATTTCCAATTCTCCTAAATTCAAAGGCTATAACACTCTGAAAAATGGGTAAATTGTCATGAAAGTCAAACTTGATCTGTAATAGTATATAATAAAGCTGTACACAAAATTTCATCTCAATAATGTACATGTACCGGTACTTAATATGGTGTTTTTGTAACAATTCCCAGACCTTCACTCCCATTTCATTTCAACTTATTTTCATGCTTATCTCAAATTAAGGTTTAAGCATGCTGTCCTGGGCACACCTCAGCTATATGGGCTGTCTGTCCAGGACAGTGGGTTTGTTGTTATTTGGTTAGTAAGAGAGAAGCGAGTGTAGTGGTCTTACACCTAACCACTGAGTCATTAAAAACTCGCTCTGGGTGAGAGCCAGTACCGGGCTGCGAACCCTGTACCTACCAGCCTTATGTCCGATGGCTTAACCACGACACCACCGAGGCCAGTACCAGACTTCAGATGTCAGTCATGTGTATTCTAGCAATTATTATTTATTACAGCCAATAATCAAAACAATGAAATAGTAATACTGTTGTCAGTAATGTTGTTTTCCTATATTAATTAAGTTCATACTTTAACTTTCTCCATCAGTTCCTCCAAATATTCTTCATCTGGTCTGATGGACGAACCAAGAATACTTTCTGTTTCACCGATCCAGAAAAATATATCATCCATTTCTTCAACGAAATCACTAGTGTTAACACTAGCATTATCCAGTCTGAAATAACAACAAAAACACAGGTCTAATGTTTGGAAGGAAGGAAATGTTTTACTTAATGATGCACTCAACACATTTTATTAACGGTTATATGGCATCAGACATAAGGTTAAGGACCACACAGATATTGAGAGAGGACACCTGTTGTCGCCACTTCATGGGCTACTCTTTTCAATTAGCAGCAAGGGATCTTTTATATGCACAATCCCACAGACAGGATAGGACATACCACAGCCTTTGTTACACCAGTTGTGAAGCACTGGCTGGAGCGACAAATAGCCCAATGGGCCCTTTGACGGGAATCGATCCTAAATCGATTGCACATCAGGTGAGCGCTATATCACTGAGTTACGTCCTTCCCCGGTCTAATGTTTGGATATTTACTTGAGAACAGTATACATCCTGTTGAGTAATTACCTCACTAAAAACATAATATGCATGTCTTATGTTGATCAAGTGTAATTGAATAAAGTATTGATTAAAACAATAATTCATTTGAAAGGAAATTTCCCATGTATAAGAGTCTTTCAATTCCCAAAAGAGTACAAAAACCCCATATATTTCGAAAATGAAAAAAACAAACCCAAATATTTAACAAAACCCCAGCATGCATCCAGCATAATCAGCCCCTCTCAACTGTGAAAGGAATGACTACATGGTTGGATAACACATTGATTATTCTGACAGTGCATGAGTAAAAAATGTTGATTCAGGTTAATCAAGCGTCCACAAATATTACACAGATGATTGTTTTTTTCATGCAATGATTATAGTTTTATTTGGCAAAACCAATTTACCATTTTAGCAATGAATCTTTGTTCTGTTTTACAATTAAAAAAAAAAAGTTATGCAAATCAATATACGCAATGCAATTTTGAAGTATATAACCTCTTTTAAGGTTATGCCAGTTTTGCATTTACTGAAGGCAGATAAGCTTTTTTATAGTAATTATTTACTTTTGTGCTTATAGCCACTTACAGCTCAGGCATTATTATTGCTGTAAAATCCCAGCACAGTCACACTGACACTTTGTTATTCATGTTACTATTCTAACTGTAATAGTCTGTATGTGTATCTATAGTCCATCCCATCATTCTATGAAAATGTTTTTTGCTATTAATTTCAGTTTTGTTTGACGTAACAAGAAAAGTAAAAGTGTTTTAGAAATAATAAAAAAAACCCCTATTTTTGTGTACAATTTACAAATCAATCGTTTTAGAAATAAATAACTTGTAGTAAATTTCATAGTATGAAAAAAGGCATTCCCTGTGGAACAGACTATAAGAAACACTCAATTGACAAAAGGTAAGTGGCAGAGTTTTAGCTTAAAGATAGGGTCAACTCAAACAAGAGCCTTATATACTGACACTTTAGCAGATGAAAAACGCGTAATTTTATAGTTAATAAAAAAACATGATTACTCCTGCTAACTGGGGGCAGCCATTTTGTTTTGTTTTTGTGACGTCCAGTGGGATAGCTTGGGGCGAAGTGACGTCAGCTCCTGACTATCTCCTGTATGTACAGTGTAAACAAAAGCAGTAATCTTCGACAAGGCGCTTCTCTTTGATCAACTTGACTTGTAAAACAGCATAAATGACGTAATAATATAATAAACTATTAAATTAAATATATTTCAAGTTGCATTAACGGAACAAAATGGGGTTATAGTATTTTTCTCTGTTAAATAATCCAAAGGAAAAATGTACACTATTAGGCCTATTGATATGCTACATTGGAGCAAAAACAACAACCCACGATACCCAAGTGACAATTTACTTTTCTTTGGGACTACGTAATTGGTCAGTTCTGTGGTTTTAGATGGAAAAGTCTATTTAATCAATAGTTTTACAGAACTATTTACAGTAATAAACCATGTCCATTACCATTTTAGGGGCGACAGGTAATATTCCACAATACCGGTATGTATTTTTGTGTCTAGACAGCATCAATTAATTGGCTTGTCTGGTTACCAATCAAATACACACCTGCCAATCAGGAATGACAGGTAGAAGCAACTAACAGCATAGACCAATTAACTAAGAAAACACTCTGTGTATCATTTCAGTACGTAGGGACAAATGCATGGACAAAAAATTGTTAATTATTGCGACTTGTTGTGTAGCCACTTTGACAATGGTATTTTATTTTGTATTGAAAAATAATATATACTACTCAAAAGAATTTAAGGGTCAAAAATTTATAACCAAATAAGTTTCAGAGTGTATTAGATTGATGATGTAAACTACACCAAAAATTTAATTTATTGTTCCATATTTACAAAAAACCACAAATAAACGTCACTGTATACAAGAAAGTCTCATGACATGCTGTCAAAGTTGAAGGTTGTCAAACATGGATTTTACACATTAGAACATTCGTTTAATAGTGTGTGAATCCACCCCTGGCGCGAATACACTCGACACATCGTTGCCTCATGCTGTTTATCAGACGTCTGAAGAACTCTTGGGGAATGGCCTGCCACTCTGCCATAAGAAGTTGACCCAGATCATGAAGGTTGGCCGGAGGGGCATGGTTATCCCGAACTCTCCTGCCTAATTCGTCCCAGGCGTGCTCTATTGGGGCCAAGTCAGGCGAATATGCTGGCCAATCCATCCTGGCGATACCGTGTTGTCTGAGAAAGTCCGTTACCACCCTGGCGCGGTGGGGTCTGGCATTGTCATCCTGCAGAACTGCCCCGCCGCCAATCTGCTGAAGGCCTGGGAGAACCAACGGCCGGATAATCTTATTCAGATAACGGATTCCATTCAGATTGCCATCCACCACATAGAGGGGGGTCCTGTGGTGGATAGAGATGCCACCCCACACCATGACGCTGCCACCACCGAACCGGTGACGTTGTCTAACGTTAATGTCAGCGAAGCGCTCCCCAGGACGTCTGTAGACACGAACCCGACCGTCGTTGAACTGGAGACTAAACCTGGACTCATCAGTGAACATCACTCGACCCCACTGAACACGTTGCCACCGCAGATGAAGTGTGCACCAGTGACGTCTGGCCGTTCTGTGACGTGGTAGGAGTGGTGGTCGAACAGCCTGGCGACGGCAGCGTAGATTATTGGCTCTCAGACGATTGCGTATGGTTTGATCAGACACTCGAGTTCCAGTCGCAGTCCGCAGATTGTCACGTAATCAGCGTGCAGTGGTTGTGCGTTGACGTAGAGCCATATTGGTGATGTAGCGGTACTCTCTATTTGTAGTGCTTCGGGGTCTTCCCGAACGTGGACGATTTCGAACAGAATTCGTTGCTTGGTACCGTTGCCACAGTCGGCCAACGACACCCTGACTGACACCAAGTCTCAGAGCAACATTTCTTTGCGTATTGCCATCCTGAAGCCAAGCAATAGCCCTTCCTCGATCTTCGAGTTGACGTTGTACCATTGTCGAATTTGGAGTGTGCACCGTACACGAACGCAAGCTCCAATTATATGGAAATTCAGCATTGGGAACATGGAATACACGTGCAAAGCGTGCAAATGAAGCGCTTTGTGAAAAAGCAAGTTATGGGCACTTAGCAGACCTTTCGCTTTCGCCCTAATTTACGTGCAAATGTAAGCATGTTTTCGCCATTAGAACTAGTCGACAGTGTCAATGACAGTGGATTTTAATTCATTTATGGGTTGCTTAGACCCACTTTCGTCAAAATGGAACAATACCATGCGTGACATTATGGTCTAGCTAATATAATTGACATTCAGAAAATAATGTCGAAAATATCGTCTGACCCTTAAATTCTTTTGAGTAGTATATATAGTGCTGGATATACTTATTGCTGGCTTACTGGGATGTGTATTATTACAAAACATTGCAATGTATGACTATTTATCATCCCACAAAAACCAGGTAGATTGTGTTTCTCTAGTTCTAAGGCTCATTCCTGACATTACGCGTTAAGTATTATGTAACCACCAGCTCGCCAGAAGGCGTACTCACTGAGATGGTAAAAAATGACTGCGCCCGTTATATATAATAGCCGTCACATTTAACCGTTTTAGTAATTAACTATACGATTATACTTGTTGATATTAAGCAATAATGTGCATTATATATCGTTGAATATGCATACCAGGCCAAATGCCTTATTGTCCCTTCCTTTAATATGTTTTTCTGGCGAACGAAGTACTGCTCCCGACTTTTTTTCCTTATCTCTCGATTTATTTTAATGCCGAGTATCTCCACATTAAAGCATATACCAGTGCTACAAATCATTACTGAATCATGAGAATGCAAAGACACAGAGATTACAACATGAGCCTATGGGCTGTATGAACTTCATCAACGAGCTGCTAATTGTTTTATCAATACAGTAATACACACTCTAGAAACGTCCTACAGAGAAGTGATGTCACAGCACTGTATGCATCGCCATTAAAACAAGACAATTACTGTAAATCAGGAAATGTTAGAGAGAATAACATGTTAGCGAATTTAGCGAGTCGATACAATCCACCAATATTTCATGATGCTAACAATTTAACATACAACAGTTTGTTTCAAAAATATATTGTGCTATTGTTTTCTCAGTGATTGACTGAACACAAAACAATATTTACTGATTAAACCAAAAGGACAGCTAAAAACAAAAAGTTAGTTAGTATGCATTTTACTGCATTTTAAGTTGTCTGCATTATGTCAACATTTATCAAAATTGTTTGGGGTTTTTTCTTCTTTTTTTTTTTCTTTTTTTTTTTTAAATTTTATATTCAGATTCCCTGTTACACTGTGCCTACCCCCATCCAGGGGAAACAAGGGCAGGTGGTCAACATGACCCAGGAATTGTTTTTAACATTTAAAAAAAAATCTGTGATTTTTAAAAGTGTTAAAAAAACTCAACTTTCACTCACACATTCACACGACATCCAAGGCTATATCTGTACATGTAATGTATGGCAACTGTACCGTTATTGTAAAAAGTTGAAAAATATATATATATAAAAGTTTTTTGTTTTTTTTGAGCCGTCGAAAGTTGAACTACAAGTTAATTTGCTAGCTGTTTTCACGGAAAAGACAATGATAATTAGCCCACCTGGTATTAAATTTACGATATCTGCTGTCACTGAAGGAAATTTCCGTTTCTATTATACATTATACATCTAATATACGACTCCTTCAACAAATGCTTTATATTTAGGTTGTTATTTAGTGTTCTTTGTCTATATATAAAGTGTTTTGAATAAAGTAATAGCAAATCAAAAACTATGTCCGTCCTTATAGTCTCTTTAACACCAAACAGAACAAGTTCTAAGCTCAGAGTCATATTGTTTATGTGTACCAGATGTCGTCAACAAATCCCAAAAAGAAAAAAAAAGAAAAAAGAAATGTTTTATTTAACGACGCACTCAACACATTTTATTTACGGTTATATGGCGTCAGACATATGGTTAAGGACCACACAGATTTTGAGAGGAAACCCGCTGTCGCCACTACATGGGCTACTCTTTCCGATTAGCAGCAAGGGATCTTTTATTTGCGCTTCCCACAGGCAGGATAGCACAAACCATGGCCTTTGTTGAACCAGTTATGGATCACTGAGCCATTGAGTCGGTATCTGGATTAAAAATCCCATGCCTTGACTGGAATTCGAACCCAGTACCTACCAGCCTGTAGACCGATAGCTTAACCATGACGCCACCGAGGCTGATCCCAAAAAGAAGTCCAGAAGCTTTGTACTACTGAGCATTTCCAAAACAAATGGATAAGAGTTTCCTTTTCCTTACCACAAAATGTACAGAGATTGTTGTCCTTTATATGGAGTAAGTGTAACATTTATCAAAATTATTTATTTCAGCTGATTCTACAACTTAAGCTTTTTTCTTTTTTCTTTTTTAAATGTTTGATATAATGACCTCGTTAAAGTTTAATTTTACTTATTTTGATTTCGCTGAATTTTAAGAATGCTAATATTTTTATGATTTACAATACTATTGTATCAATTTATCAGACCTCATGTCCTCTGAGTTATTAGTTATATATGTTACCTGTCGTGTCGTTCCAGGACATCAGCACACATTGCCTTCCATCTCAAGTTGATGGCCTCCAGTTTCTCTCGGAGTCTCTCCGAATCTGGAGCGGCCGACTGCCGGATTATCTCATTACCAGCCGCATTCATTCCATTCACTGTGCCCTGGTGAAGTCGAATGTTATTCTCCAGTTCCTGTTTAATAAAAACCATATAAATATTACCTAGTTTACCAAAGGAATATTTATTTTACATATCTACGAACAGTGGTATGTTAAATAAACAACAGGAACTCTGCAGAATCGAATGTCACTTACCATACATGTTTTCTGTGTACTGTAATCAACTCCATAGGAGCAACTATAAACCAAGTTTCACTGACCTAAGACTGACAGTTTGTGAGAAACTGATGTAAACACAAAACTTTAATGCAACAGTTGATGCCGTTGCCGCCAGTGTCAGAAAAGTAATACCTATTATCTCGTCTGTTTTTCTTCTTAAAGGCGAGACAAAAACCATCTGATTCTTATTAAAAGTGCATTATAAATTGTTTTCACTGGAATCTCCCTACACTGTCAAACATCAAATGTGAAAGTATTAAATGAATTAAGTGGAACCTTTCAAGGCTCATTTTCAATACAAGAGAATGTTTTTATAACAGCTCTAGTTTGGCACTAAACTGTAGTACCTGTACTCGCTGAACTTGGTTTTACAGGTACCTGTACTCACTGTACTTGGTTTTACAGGTACCTGTACTCGCTGTACTTGGCTATACAGGTGCCTGTACTCACTGTACTTGGTTATACAGGTGCCTGTACTCACTGTACTTGGTTTTACAGGTACCTGTACTCGCTGTACTTGGTTTTACAGGTGCCTGTACTCACTGTACTTGGCTATACAGGTACCTGTACTCACTGTACTTGGTTTTACAGGTACCTGTACTCGCTGTACTTGGCTATACAGGTGCCTGTACTCACTGTACTTGGTTATACAGGTGCCTGTACTCACTGTACTTGGTTTTACAGGTACCTGTACTCACTGTACTTGGTTTTACAGGTGCCTGTACTCACTGTACTTGGCTATACAGGTGCCTGTACTCACTGTACTTGGCTTTACAGGTACCTGTACTCACTGTACTTGGTTTTACAGGTACCTGTACTCGCTGTACTTGGCTATACAGGTGCCTGTACTCGCTGTACTTGGCTATACAGGTGCCTGTACTCGCTTTACTTGGTTATACAGGTGCCTGTACTCGCTGTACTTGGTTATACAGGTGCCTGTACTCACTGTACTTGGTTATACAGGTGCCTGTACTCACTGCACTTGGTTATACAGGTGCCTGTACTCACTGCACTTGGTTATACAGGTGCCTGTACTCACTGCACTTGGTTATACAGGTGCCTGTACTCACTGTACTTGGTTATACAGGTGCCTGTACTCACTGTACTTGGTTATACAGGTACGTGTACTCACTGTACTTGGTTATACAGGTGCCTGTACTCACTGTACTTGGTTTTACAGGTAACTGTACTCCCATACATGTTTCAAGCACAAGAATAGTTTACATAATAGTATTAGATGAAATAATATTACTTATATTTATTGACCAGGTAAAACTAATCTTAAAACCCCCCAAACAAAACAACAGTAAACACAGTCACATTTGGCATCAATAGCAGGACTGGAACTGTAAAATTAACTATAACCTTCGACTCCGTTGGACATTATTTGGTATAGTGCTACATATACCTACATGTGTACAGTACGTCTAATTTATTATTGACATAGTTCAAGATATTCAGGGAAATACATGTATAACCAGTATGACCCACGTGTGTCATAATGATTTCACGTGCACCAAAAATGATGAAATTTTGTGAAGCGACGTCATAACTTAATGTGGCTTCCTCAGTATAAACACGTATCAAAATGACATCATTTCTGAAAATGATGTCGTTTAGTCGTCTCTTTTGAGTTAAAATCAGTACGACACACAAGCTCGTATAATAATCTCTATATTTTTGGTAAACACTAACATCATAATTAAATTCCAATCCCACAAAACAATACAAAAGACAAATAAATAAGAAGCTGCCAGCTTTAAATGATTGTTTAATAATACCTCAACACATACAAAATTAACAAATGAAGATTTTTTTAAAATAAAGTCCTAAGTCCAATTTAGTTAACATTCACCGAGCCTGTGCATACACGTAGTTCGACCTTAATTTAATCTCATCACCATCAACTACAACATAATATTATATTAATAATTTTAGACAAACTCGGGTATATGTATATTAAAAATGTCCAAAACTAAGAAAACTAGATCGAACTTACAGGGTACTGCCTCCAGATCCAGCTCATGTTTGATCACATACAGTAAAGCAAATGACCTCGCATGCTCGACTTTCATTCACCAAAAGTGAGAATAACGTCAGCTGGTGTTATTGTAATCAGATGTAATGACCCATATTTCAACCTGTATTGTGTTTTTTTTTACTCCAACTCTCCGCAAATGTGTGTAGCTTGAATGTTGTGTAGTAATGGTCATATCTAGATATTATCACCTTATTTTTAGGTCAAAGATAAAAAAACAACCCAAAAATCCCTGAAGAAGTGAACATACCTATACATATATGTCTAGGTTTTCTTATCATGTACATTCATATGTCAACAGAATCCAATTAAAATGTAAATACAGGCAAGTGTCGAAATTGCCGTATGTCAAACAGCTATACATACATGTGTTTAAAATGTGCTGGGGTGTTATTATACAAATTTAACTTTCCTTTCCTGTCTGTCTGTCTGTCTGTCTGTCTGTGTATCCCACAAGTTAATACAAATAATACAAATTAATGATTAAACTTGAACTTCCCAAGCAATCAATCCACATCCCAGTTGAATCTAGTACTCAAACTATGGTCACCTATCTATTAAGGACACTTGAGATTAAATCCTACTGTAAATCAATTTTAAAAATTTAACCTGTATTTGAAAGACACTGTTCAAAGAGGTACATTTTACACACTCAATATTTTTGGGTACATGAGTTTTACTATATATTTATATCAATAACATTTATATTATCACTTTTAATTAGTTATTTCCTTAATTTGATTGTATTTCCCCACAACTGCCAACTATTCTTCTTTATGGAATCTTAAAATACAGTACTAACATACTTAACTGTACATAAAAAAGAGAAAGAACTTACATCAATAATGGTTGTCAGGCCTAAATGAACAGCTTGCAATATATCACATGCTGGCGATATGCCTGCATGTCAATTAGGTTTCATCATATCCACGTGAATCAAAATTGGACAGATGTTGGCCACCCACACCTTAATATGCTTGTGTTTATGTAAATCCTAATGCACATGTTGTAATTTCACCAATATCTAGACAACTGATGTTTCCGGTCCGATTCCTTTTTACGAATTATCCTTTGACATTTGACAACAGCCGTATATGTATATGTATATATATAGTAAAGTACTCTTATAGTGAACTGGAAGGGACCATGATAGTTAATTTGTTATAGCAGTAGTTTGTTGTACACATTTTCGTAAGTTGGTTATTGATGTATAGGGAGATAAAATGGAACTTTACGATCAGTTCGTTCTATTCAGTAGTTCGTTCTAAGCATGTTCATTATAAATGCACTTTACTCTACTTTCACAGAAAAAAAAGAGAGAAAAAAAAGAGAAAGAAAAGAACACCCCACCCCACTTATTTTCGTATGCATTTAGAAAACAATCAGCTCAGAAATAAATATAACTTGTAGTAAATTCCTATAGTAAAAAAAAGGCGTTCCCTGTGGCAAGGACTATAGTTTTGGTAGTTAGTTAAGAGTCATGTCTGCGCTGTGACCCTACACTATCCTTTGACCCAAGTTAGCTAGAGTCATGTCTGCGCTGTGACCCTACACTATCCTTTGACCCAAGTTAGCTAGTCATGTCTGTGCTGTGACCCTACACTATCCTGTGACCCAAGTTAGCTAGAGTCATGTCTGCACTGTGACCCTACACTATCCTTTGACCCAAGTTAGCTAGAGTCATGACTGCACTGTGACCATACACTATATTTTGACCAAAGTGAGAGAAAGAAAAGTTTTGGTAGTTAGTTAAGAGTCATGTCTGCGCTGTGACCCTACACTATCCTTTGACCCAAGTTAGCTAGAGTCATGACTGCACTGTGACCCTACACTATCCTTTGACCAAAGTTAGCTAGTCATGACTGCACTGTGACCATACACTATCCTTTGACCAAAGTTAGCTAGAGTCATGACTGCACTGTGACCCTACACTATCCTTTGACCCAAGTTAGCTAGAGTCATGTCTGCACTGTGACCCTACACTATCCTTTGACCCAAGTTAGCTAGAGTCATGACTGCACTGTGACCCTACACTATCCTTTGACCCAAGTTAGCTAGTCATGTCTGTGCTGTGACCCTACACTATCCTTTGACCCAAGTTAGCTAGAGTCATGTCTGCGCTGTGACCCTACACAATCCTTTGATCCAAGTAGCTAGTCATGTCTGTGCTGTGACCCTACACTGTCCTTTGACCCAAGTTAGCTAGTCATATCTGTGCTGTGACCCTACACTATCCTTTGACCCAAGTTAGCTAGTCATGTCTGTGCTGTGACCCTACACTATCCTTTGACCCAAGTTAGCTAGAGCCATGTCTGTGCTGTGACCCTACACTATCCTTTGACCCAAGTTAGCTAGTCTGTCTGCGCTGTGACCCTACACTATCCTTTGACCCAAGTTAGCTAGAGTTATGTCTGTGCTGTGACCCTACACTATCATTTGACCCAAGTTAGCTAGAGTCATGTCTGTGCTGTGACCCTACACTATCCTTTGACCCAAGTTAGCTAGAGTCATGTCTGTGCTGTGACCCTACACTATCCTTTGACCCAAGTTAGCTAGAGTCATGTCTGTGCTGTGACCCTACACTATCCTTTGACCCAAGTTAGCTAGAGTCATGTCTGCGCTGTGACCCTACACTATCCTTCGACCCAAGCACCTCAGGCGACTGCTCTACCAACTGAGCTAGATTCTAAGAGAGTGATCGGAGCAGTGGTCTCACACCAGCCCATCAAATCTGTTAAAACTCACACTGGGTGCAGCATGGAACCTGGTGCTGGGATGTGAAGTCAGTACCCACCAACCTCAATTCTGATGGCTTAACCACTACACCATTGTAAGGCCAGACTGAAGCCACACAATCCATACATTAATTATACACAGTGCATTTCATTTATATTTTATGTGAGTGTCAAACACACTGTCCTGAGCACTCACCTCAACTATCAATGCTGTTCCGGACAGTGGGTTAGTGGTTAATTGTTAGTGTTTAGTGAGCGAGTGTAGTGGTTGTACACCTACCCACTGAGTTGTTAAACTCGCTCTGGGTGGGAGCTAGTACCAGGATGAAAACTCAGTATCTTCAAATCGAAGTTCGATAGCTTAACCACTACACCACCAAAGCTAGTCACTGTCATTTCATTTACATATCTATGTCAGTTTGACATCCAACAGCCGATGTATTTTTCGTGCTGGAGTGTCGTTAAACATTCATTCATTCATTCATTGTTCATAGTACATGTTGCTGATTATGATAAAAACAACAATCACTTTCCGAAATGTCATACAGTGAAGGTTGGTTAGTGTTATGAAATCCACCTGCTCTGTGGTAAGCTAATTATCTCTGTGTCAACAGATTAAGAATGAGTATTCCATAATCCTTTGTCTGACACCAGCCACATAAACAGCAGTGGTGGTCACATTATTGATTTCTGTTTAAAAGTCAAATGGCTGTCGGTGCAGTTGTTGATTGTTTGAATGACCGTGACACTCAGAAATTGTTGCACATGTACATTTGTAGGTACAGCAATTAATTCACGAGTAGGCAAAGGTACATTTTGTTTAATAACACCCCAGCTTGCTGTTTAATCATAATTTCCTTTTTCCATTCTCGATTTAAAAAAACAGCAAATGTCAGAGGCAGGACATAGCCCAGTGGTAAAGTGCTTACCTAATGCGTGGTCAGTCTAGGATCGATTCCCATCAGTGGGCCCATTAGGCCATTTCTCGTTCCAGCCAAAGCAGTATGACTGATATATCAATGGCCATGGTATGTGCTATCCTGTCTGTGGGATAGTGTATATAAAAGATCCCTGGCTACTAATGGAAAAATATAATGGGTTTCCTCTCTAAGACTGTATGATAAAATTACCAAATTGTTTAACATTCAGTAACCGTTGTACTCTAGTGATGTCATTAAACAAAACAAAACTAGAAAATATTATTAGGAATTTGGTGAATTTTTGCTTTGTGCATTTCATTTCATTTCTACTTATTTTCGTGCTTATATCCAATTAAGATTCAAGCATGCTGTCCTAGGCACACACCTCAGCTATCTGGGCTGTATGACCAGGACAGTGAGTGAGTTGTTAGTGGTTAGTGAAAGAGAAGAGGGTGTAGTGGTCTTACACCTACCCATCGTGTCGTTAAAACTCGCTCTGGATGGGAGCCGGTATCGGGCTGCGAACCCTGTTCCTACCAGCCTTATTTCCGATGGCTTAACCACGACACCGCCGAGGCCAGTGGTTTGTACAACAAATGTAGCCAATTCAAATGTTAGCTGTTTGACCAACATGTATTATGTCTACTAAATCGATCATCAGTTCATATTTCATGACTGACAGTTTAATCTGTAGCTACGGAAAACTGGTTTACTTGGTGAGTGGTCTGTAGTTTGTAAAAACTGACAAAATGTGCTATGACATCGAGCCCCTGTAACTAAATCAGTCTTACCATGTACAGCTTATCTGCTAGCTGAAAGTCATCAGCGGTCTTAGCTTCGGTCAGTGTCTTCTCAGCGAAGTCCAACCACGCGGTCAGTTCCTTCAGGTCATTGTGGAAGAGACGCCACTGTTCCATCGCTTTTGCCCATCGCCTGCAAGTAATCAAGTTATTGTGTGAAATACATGTCATAAGATAGAAGACATTTTCATGACAAACAAAAATAAAACAAATATTTCTCTAAATGCTAAAAGAGATGACTGTTTTGTTGACACTGCAAAAGTGGTTACAAATAAAAAGCATGTAACATCTTCTACAAATACTATATAGGAAGAACTGAATGTATACACTCTATGAAGAAACAAACCCATAATCATCATCTTTCTAAAGTTCACTTGATAAGTGGTCGGTCTAGGACCGATTCCCGTTGGTGGGCCCATTGGGATATTTCTCGTTCCATCCAGTACACGACTGGAAAATCAAAGGCTGTGGTATATGCTATCCTGTCTGTGGGATAGTGCATATAAAAGATCCCTTGCTGCTAATCGAAAAGAGTAGCCCATGAAGTGGCGACAGCAGGTTTCCTCTCTCAATATCTGTGTGGTCCTTAACCATATGTCCGACGCCATATAACCGTGAATAAAATGTGTTGAGTGCGTCGTTAAATAAACCATTTCCTTCCTTTCTAAAGTTTAGATTACCGTAATAATTTTTAACAAATGAAAATAAAATAATCAGTATACCTTATAAAATTGTTTAAACTCATTTTACCACCAAACAAAACGCAAGAAGATTTTTGACGTAAAATATCAGCACGCCAGAATAACGAGTGACTCTTATAACTCAAAACACCAGTGGAGATGTGCTTTGGCATATATCGCTGAACAACTATTCCAATAAAAGAGATAAATGGGCGCGATTCCTTAATTACTGCCGTCTGCAGGTCGAGATCTGAACAGGTAAGTTTAATGAAAATATTGATTAATGGGCAATAACTGTTAGATAACTAGAAACTAGTGATATTAATACAAACTCTTAAGTAGTCAGGCTCACAAACCAGAATCCGATTTACTGCCATTTATTAATCAGTGATGTCAATTACAGTCAACAGCCTACCAGAATCAATTCCTATTTGAATTAAAAAAAAAAATGTTGAGTGTATTTAGATTACTCAGAAGGAATATTGGTAAATTGATGCATGTATATTATGATTTGAAGGGTAAATAATACATATTCTTACACACCCGTTGGTGAGAACACCATGTGATATTTATGATTACATATACTTGTTAACACATGTGTTAACAATTTCAAGACATACGACTGGATGCTCCTGGGTGATGACCAGGTCACCAACATCATACATCCAATAAAAAAAAAAGTGAGATGGAAATCGATTAGACTGTGATGTATATTTAACCTGACAATCATGTGTCTGTGATGTGTAAGTCATCTACAAGTGCAAGGGCTGTAAATAACTTTTAGTCGATAAAAGATGTAAAAAGTTGCTTAAAACCTGTTTTTTGAGGATATGTAAGAAATAGAATAATAGATTCGTGTCCGTTAAGATACCATTTATCTACTCTCTTTTACTCGTTAAGATACATTTTAAAACAACTTGTTGTGAGATAAATGGTATCTAATGGCCACTCATGTATTATTCTCTATTTATAATACACCCTACCTGTACTGATACAGTCGATAATTTCTGTATTTCACATTTTCAAGTTTGTTGTTATTCAGAAATCCCCAAATCTCTTAAATTCAACTGGGTTTTTTAAAACTGTGTTTATTGATGTCAAAGAAAGCAAGGGTCTAATAATATTAAACAAGCATTCTGACAGTATTGATGAAGCAATAGATTTCCCCAACAAATTTTCAGAGACAGACAGACAGACAGACAAAAGGACAGAGACAACCCTATAGTTCCCTCCGGTTGGACCGGTAGGGGACTGATAAAAATGTTTTAAATTATAAACTTCAACAAGCATTATACATTTTCTTCATTTTGTTAGAAACCTTTCTTGAAATCAGTATTAAAAACAAGACTGATAAAACAATGTCAATCATAATAGTTGATCCCCAAATTTTTTTTTTACCCCCACCACCACAACTACTCCCAAACCAAGTACATCAAAACTTTTTTGTGAATGTAACAACTAATATATATATATATATATATATATATATATATATATATATATATATATATATATGAAAAAGTTCTGCTGAGCAAATATATATATATATATATATATTTATTATACTATCACAAATACATTACCCCTTTAGGTTATCAGATAGTGGGTCAATTTTAACTGTTCACACAAAATAACAAAAACATAATACAGCTTTTAAAAATTGTAAATTTATTTTTAATGTATCAAATTAAAATACCTCAGAGAACTGTCGTAATTGTAACTCATGAAGGTAAAGCTACCTCACGTCAAAACACAAGGTAATGACAAGATTTTGTTTTGTGGCAGTGCACTCAAGTTGTCCCATAAATATTTGACAAAAATAAGGTTAAAACCCTCTGCTTGACTTTAATCCGCTTCCATAATTAATCTATAAAATGCATTTATACACTTATTATTACCTTTTTCTATTTAAAATGTGACATTGTTCTTTAAAAATTTCAATACGTTCAGTTAGTGGTCTAATGTCTGTTTTCCACTTGAGACAAAGTTTTTGACATTGGCTTCATACAAATCTTGACCTGTTTGTCTCAATCACGTAAGGATGAGAATGACGTAAACCAGTAGTCATCTTATTGTTAATTTGAAAAGCAATATGCCGAAACATGTAATTATTAAATAACTGAACTGTTGGTAGTAGTTTTATTATTATATTTTTTCAAAATGTAATTTTGTTATATATATATATATATTTATTATACTATCACAAATACATTACCCCTTTAGGTTATCTTACAATAAAACGTAATACAGCTTTTAAAAATTGTAAATTTATTTTTAATGTATCAAATTAAAATACCTCAGAGAACTGTCGTAATTGTAACTCATGAAGGTAAAGCTACCTCACGTCAAAACACAAGGTAATGACAAGATTTGTTTTTGTGGCAGTGCACTCAAGTTGTCCCATAAATATTTGACAAATAAGGTTAAACCCTCTGCTTGACTTTAATCCGCTGGGATATGTTAATGTTTCTTCTTGAGACAAAGTTGACATTGGCTTCATAAACCTCACTTAATCTTAAACCAATAGGCCCCCCAGAGAAGAATCAAACACTATTCTAACTTATCAGTATGTCCGTGTGTGTGTATATAGGTAATGTGTACATAAAACACAGTTGGGAAACTCAATACTTCAAAGTCAGATGTAAAATGTCTTAAATATTTTATAAATAGAATATAAGAATATTACTGTATCATAATATGACTGCTTTGATCTATTTCGGGTAAAATGTTATGGTGTCCTATCAAATCTTAATTTAAAAACAAACATTTAATTTTTTTTTAAATTTGTACAGTTTAATTTTATTTAAACTACCATCTTTACTGGTATTACTCATCTGTTTTATGAACCATTCACCATTTTCCATTCAACTATTGTCATCAGATTCTAAATAATGTAAGAACCAATTAACCCTGTTTACTTTTTTTTTCTTTCTGTTTCCTCTTTGCAGACTATATCTGTATTGGGGACAGGACATAGCCCAGTGGTACAGCACTCGCTCAATGCGGGGTTGGTGTGGGATCGATCCCTATCAGTGGGCCCATTGGGTTATTTCTCGTTCCAGCCAGTGTATATCAAAGGCTGTGGTATGTACTACCCTGTCTGTGGGATGGTGCATATAAAAGATCCCTTGCTGCTAATCGAAAAGAGTAGCCCATGAAGTGGTGACAGCGGGTTTCCTTTCTCATTATCTGCATGGTCTATAACCATATAACCATAAATAAAACATGTCTTTTTATATCTGTATATTGTAAGTTGCAGGGAGAGGATTTAATGATAATAATATACATATATGGGCTTTGCCTGTCAGCTAATTTCCTATGAGGGTAATAAATGTTGTTAATACTCTGCATCTATGCAAATAAAGTCAACTTTTTCATGTACATTTAAGTACAGTATCTCCAAATATCCTATTTCAGCTATTCATGCCATGTAATATGTATGTACCTATCCTTTTCCATCACATATGTTGGCAATGGGTCTGACATTAAAACGTATTAATTACCAGACTGAAGGCCATACATTCCAGCTGGCTACAGATTTTCAAAGCTATCTTAGTGCTATAAGATATCGTAAAACCATCGTAAGCTATGAGATAATGATGTCATAATGATGTTGCATGCCCTATATAGCCTATGATGATTTTACGATATCATAGGGCTAAGATAGCTTCGAAAATCAGGGCCCTGGTCTGAAAAAATGCATATTTATAGGAAAATTGTCTTATGTAGGACATGTATACATGTACACTTGATATAAAAAATATAATGTAAAGCAATGCAACCAGAATCAGCACTGTCAACAAAAATCTCATGATGAAAATGGATATGGTTCTTCCTTTACAAGATTTGTAATTTTTTGTACAAGTAGCAATGTATTAATATTGTATAAAGAAATTAAACTAATATGCAAATCTGAAATTTAGGAGGCAATCCAGTTTCATTAATTTCAAGATTTCTGGATATGGACAGGAGGCATGACATGACAATTTTCCCCCATTGATACACATGTACCTGTAGAACATGTTTGGATTTTTCCATTTCATTTGTATTGCAACTAGTATTAAAAACATCACATCACAATTTCTGATAGCACTTCTATTGTTCATCAGATTAATGGAGAAACCATCCTCATGGCTTATCCTCAAAGAGAACTTTAATTAGCAGATATTACATCCTGATGATTATTTTATTTCTCTTGTAATCCGATATGATAAAAAAAAAAAAACACACACAACAAAAAATATGCTGATAATATAAAAAAAAGTTTATTATTAAAACTTGAAAACTTCCGGATTAATCTATTTTCCTAAATAAACATGATATTGTTTTGTAAACAATGTATTATATACTAGCTCTGATTATATACAGCCAATGAATAAAAGGTGAAACAAAAATTGTTTTACAAGGTTGTGGCACAAGCCAATCATAACATTCGTGAAGTTGCCTTGGTGGATCCATCCAAATGATTGGGGTTTTTTCTCATTCCAACCAGTGCACCACAATTGGTCAAAGACCGTGATATGTACTTTCGTGTCTGTGGGAAAGTGCATATAATATTATAAAAGATTCCTTGCTGCATTAGGAAAATGTAGCGGGTTTTCTCTGATGACTATGTGTCAGAATTACCATGTTTGACATCCAATAACTGATGATTAATTAATGTGCTCTAGTGATGTCGTTAAACAAAACAAACTCTTTTTTTTTTTTTCAAGAGGTTTGTCAATTGAAGTGCTTGCACTATAGGATGGAATTACCTCAGTGGACCCATTCTCTGATTGTAACCCCCGCCCCCATCCTCTCAACCAATGCACCATGACTGGTATATCAAAGGCTGTGGTATATACTGTCCTGTCTGTGGGAAAGTGCATATAAAAGATCTCTTGCTACAAATGCAAAAATGTAGTCAGTTTCCTCTCTAAGACTGTATGTGTATATCAGAATTACCAAATATTCGACATCCAATAGCCAATAATGAATAAATCAATGTGTTCTAGTGGTGTTGTTAAACAAAACAAACTTTAACTTTTCAAGGGGTTGTATCCCATTTCCCTCCTGGTTATACATGTTCTGTAATCAGCTAAATATTTGGTAACATATAAATAATATTAAGCTACTTGTACTAAATCCACTGGCAGGTTTTTTCAAGTGTGTGGGTTTTCGGGTGGGTTTTTTTTTGTTATTGCTCAAGTTGAAGACTTAGTTTTGCTGCTTTTTAGACCAGATGTCCAACATAAAATATATAAGTGTCCAGATATATTTTCAAAGTCAAAGGTGAACACTGGCAAGATTACACGTAGCTATAAGAACAATGCATGTTAATACTGTTTCTAATATGCCTCAAATTAAGGTAAATTAATGGTTAATGTAGTATTGTCTAATACTAAAATCATTTAATATTTGTGTACATGTGTACTCCACTTCTAGCATTCATCTTGTTTTGGGTTTTTTTATTTTCAAGTTTCACAGTTTATCACCCATGGACTACAGTTACTCATACAACAATAAATCGAAATCTGGGTTCAAAGGTTTCTTCTTTTGACACAAAGCACACAAACCAAATTGTACAGAAATATCTCAAAAGTATCACAAAAACCATAATTGAAGAGGAATTTTATTAAAATTACTGACATTTCCAATGGATTACAGATGGGCAGAAGTTGGCACCTTAAGCCGAGCAACTGCAATTAGCACATTTTATCACAGGTGTAATAATGTGTGATCCACAAAGAACAGATTATGCCCGGTGTGCATGATGATATATGAAACGAAGACAAACATGGGACAGAGAGCACTGAAATCAATATCAGCTGGTTTTGCGAGGGCCTGCGAGAGAATTGACAAATAACGCACGACTAAGTAGGGTCCACGAAAACCAAGGTAACATTACAATTTTATTGTGGCAATATATCACACCTCCCAGATGCTATAAGCCAGTTTGAAATGGGATACACATTGTACTTTAATTCACAGTGGCTTATGGGTGTAATACGCTAGATCCAAGGTACATTTTATCAGTAAATAATTGCTTTGTAAATGCTGCTAGTGACACAATATATAACACCTTACCAAGGGAATGCCAAAACATACACATAGGCTTTATGGTCAAGATAACACTGTTGAAATCTACCGTTACCGTTAGTCTAATGCATACATAAGCTTCAGAAATCCAATCAGACTGACACAGAAAAAACTGTGGTACAGGCATAATTTATGATATTTTGGTGTGAGCAAAAGAAAAAAGTTTGTTCCTCTTGTTTAACGACACCACTTTGATTTATTAATCATCAGCTATTGTATGTGATATAGTCTTAAAGAGGAAAAGAAAGAAATGTTTTATTTAACGAAGCACTCAACACATTTTATTTACGGTTATATGGCGTCAGACATATGATCAAGGACCACACAGATTTTGAGAGGAAACTCGCTGTCTCCACTTCATGGGCTAATCTTTCCGATTAGCAGCAAGGGATCTTTTATTTGCACTTCCCACAGGCAGGATAGCACAAACCATGGCCTTTGTTGAACCAGTTATGGATAACTGGTCGGTGCAAGTGGTTTACACCTACCCATTGAGCCTTGCGGAGCACTCACTCAGGGTTTTGGAGTTGGTATCTGGATTAAAAATCCCATGCCTCGACTGGGATCCGAACCCAGTACCTACCAGCCTGTTGACCGATGGCATAACCATGACACCACCGAGGCCGGTGTCTCTTAAAGAGGAAACCCGCTACATTTATCCCATTAGTTACATGGGATTTTTTATATGCACCATTCCAGACAGGATAGTACATACCACAGCCTTTGATACACCAGTCATGATGCACTGGCTGAAATGAGAAATAGCCCAATGGGCCCACCAACGGGGATTGATCCTGGACTGACCATATATCAGGGCGAGCGCTTTACCACTGGGTCACATCCCAACCTCACATATAAAACACTGCTTGCTGTTAACTGAAAGAGATAGCTGTTTGTTCTTAATACTTTAGAAAAATAATTTGTCTACAATAAGCACATACACATGTACCATCGGAAACACTGCCAATCTCAGCTATAATACTGCAAGTTTCATGAAAAAATAAAATTGGTAGATGAGGTAATTTCTATTTTTAGTAACAGCGACCTTGACCTTTGACACAGAGAAGCAAAATGTGCACTCATTCAAGATATAATGATTGTATTCCCATGTGAGAAGTTTTTTGTTTGGAATTGTAATATTTTCACACCTTGTCAAGTGAACATTCTTTCTGAGTGTTTCAAATCACCAATAAATTCACGAGGCACTTTACAATGTAAAATGTTCAAGATTTATCAAGAAGACCAGTAAATAGTTTATGTTCATGATAATTAGAAAATTTTGTTTACAACAATTTAATACGATACAAGGCACTTATAGAAATCATACTGAGTTTTCTGTCATTGTTAAGAAGAAATCCCAGTTGTACGGCATCAGACAAATGGCAAATGACGACCAATGACCTCACTGTTTACATGGTGTCAATATGGTTATAACTTAGATGGTGCCCAATAAGCCAAGTTAGAGGATCAATTAAGCACTCTCCTCAATTTTGTTTATGGTCAGGTCTGGGACCACATGTTCCGACACGTCCTATTAAGATGTTAATGGAATAGTATGGCAAAGGAAACTCCACGTGGCCACATAGGTTACTCTTTATTACTAACTAGCAGCAAGGGATCTTTTACATCTGGTTTCAATAATCTGAGAGGCACATTGAATAAACAAGGGATGGAACACTGGATAAAAATGGGAAAGAACTAAATTGATTCTATCATCTGCGACACTTCAGTCGAACACTTTCACAGCTGACCTATGTCTTGTTCTCTTTGCTACCAGTCCAACCATGGCTACACTTACTGTACAGTGTTTCATACATACATACTGCTGAAGCACGTAACAATGCGATTTGGGATCAATACTTCACACAGAATGTATCATAAATGAATAACTCGCGGAAACTGCAGGTCATTGTGTTCTGCCACTGTAACTGCATGCAGAACTCTGATGAACCATTTTCCAATGAACTATAATATACTGAAGCATAAACCCAGTCGGTAACGTCCATAAACGTTATAAATACCCACAACTTGGCTGATTATCGACCGTTATTATAGGAAATGCATCCCATACAAGTCGGAAACCTTGTTAGGACCAGATTTTATCGACAGTTTAAAAAAAGTGCAGCATCCCCAAATCTTTTTAAATCTAATTAAAATTGACCGGAAAATCCACCATATAGTGTACACCATATAATATAGCAAAAGACCAGCTTAGAATATATATATATATATAAATATATATATATATATAGCACTGAATCTTTTACATTGATATTTTAATATCTAATTGTAAGCCCCTCAAAACAAAGAAAAGAAAAAAAAAGAAAGAAAAGAAGGATATTTAGAATATTTACTTTGTCCAGTAATTTTGCTACGTAATGACTTTCTATTAAGATTACTTACCGTAACAATAATGGGTCGTATGGCAGTGTAATCATCCCGTTTATAATTTGTGCCATGTTTACGTCAACGAGGGAAAAAGCCACAGCTAGTTCCATCGAACCTCCTCGCTAGGTTTGAAAATGTATGGGATCCAAGCAGAGCTTGCCAGAAGTGTGACAATCTTTCTCTCCCTTGTTATGAGGATAGACATGTACGTGCGACATTAGACAGCATGTTGGTCAAGCTATTTCCTGGTCACAGGGCTGGACAACTTTGAGACTGGTTCTGATAACTGTGGGTATTCACAGTGCAGTCCTTACTGATCGAGTACCTAAAGTACAGCAACACGTGAATGGGTATGAATTAGTCAGGAAGAACTTGACTTTTTTCTTCTTTTTTTCCTTTTTTAAATTTTTTTTTTCAGGAGAGGATTTGATTATTGATCTGCTTGGTGCTCTTTCCAGGCACAAATCTTTCTCAACACAAACAGCATGGAGCAGAATCTGGAAGTTCTATAGATATTCTTAAAAAGCAATGTAATCCACAAATGTCTAATGCAATGTTTACTTCATCTCTCTAAATTCAAAGATCTTGAAGACACTTGCAATTCCAGTACAATGCATCCACATCAAACTATCACAATTCCAATGAATATGAAAACAGGCAGTTTCATTTACCAACTCTTAAGAGTAATGATATTTATAAATCAAAATTGCCTAAGAAATGTCTGTGAAATTTAAACTTCGTATTCTAAAAATCAAAGACAGTTGCAATTCCAATAAGTTGTATCTACACCACAGTATTATGAATCCACTCAATATAAACTTGGCAACTGATCCTTAAACACAATTTTGTCCATCAACACTGAATCAGCAACATTCACGAATGTCTATGAAACTGAAGCTTCATATCAGTAAAATCAAAGACTTTGAAGATAATTGTAATTCCAGTAAGTCGGATCTACATCACAATATCATGATTCTACGGAATGTATAAAAACTGGCAAATGATCCTGGTAATAATTGTGTTGAACACCACTCAGGCAAGTTTTAATTTTCCAGATGCCGTTTTAGTTGAAGACTGTAATTTAACTAACAACCACCTGCAGACAGTATGGGCAGAATACTGATGATTTTGATATAAAAAATTCTTCAAAAATGTTCTTGATTAATTCACACGGACACACATTAACTCATAACTTGTGATATGTTTTGACTATAATGACTGACTGTTGTATATAGAGACCATTTCACTGTACTCACGTTCATGTTGGTAACACCCAAATATTACAACAGTGTTTTTAATATAATGACATTTGGCAAATGCTGATATTATACAAATGAAAGCCGAAGCATGGGTTTCATAACAATTTCCTCTAGTGAAATTAATCAATAGTACTGTTCACTAGTCATAAACCCAACCTGGCAGTTATCTGATACATATGTGTAAACTAATAGCAAAGTACAGTTGTAGCAGTTAAGACAAATATTAAATAAATAATTTTGTAAAAATCTTTAAAACATGAAAATGACAAATTTTGTTTTAATTGGTTGCTCAGGTAAAACCTTATCAAAGGCTCTTACAGCCAGTTATTTCAGCTTCAAGATAAAAACTAAAACAATATAACAGATTTGTCTACAACAATGAATACATGTTGCTATGCATGCATTTATATATATAGATATATCTCTAGCAATATCCTTGAAACAAAGTTAACACGTCAGACAATCCACACTATAGTTTATCCAGTAGATGTCCAATAGGGCACAAGTGCACCACATTGTGAAAAACGTCTTTTGTGAAATCTGTATTCTTTTTGCACCTGTTGAAATCAAACACTGTATAGTTGTACATGAATGTATAAAATGTTCAGGTAACCCAGACACAAGTTGACAAATGCTTGACTACTACTGGTGGTAAAGACCTCACTAGATGCTGCACTTCACAAAACTCAGAATGACGAGATATTTGTCATACCTCACACCTCATGGTTACAAAAAAAAACGTAGAAAAAACCCGAAGAAACCCCCCCCAGAGCTAGTTGTTGAAATTTAAAGGGACGATGTTAACTGTTTCTATAAATCATTCAGTCTTACAAAACTGGAATTATACAAATTGTGAACAAACAGAAAAAGTTCCACAAATAAATAAAAAATACACCAGACCAATACATACAGAATCAGAAACAATACAGGTAAAAAAATATTAAGTACAAATATTTCGTCACCCAAAATGTTATCCTTAAAAACAAATAAATACTACAATCTCTTCAGTGACTATCTGTGTCGTTAAAATCAATTTTCTTTTCCATGAATACTACAAATATCTCCAGTATTTTTTAATACTATTTGTCACACAACTAAAATGTATTGTGTCCCAATATCCAAAAGCACAATGTGGCAACACGGCGTTTCACAGGGAAAACGAGCTCATTGTTCCAGTAAGATTTACTGTTTATCAGACAGGTGGAATCTACAGGTAAGCTGGTACACCCCCAGTGTGTATGACGAGTATCTCAAGTATGATATAATAATTTGACATCCAGGTGAGACATATTCTGTGATATAATAACCTGGTAATCACAGCTCCAAGTGATATATAGTCTGGTACATTTAATTAATGTACATATCAGTGATATAACAACCAGGTAATCGGACCGCAAAGTGATATACATGTATATATAATCAGACCTTGAAGTGATGTATATATATATCTTCTGGTATATTTAATTAATTTACATATCAGCATTTGTCATATAAATCTTGCTGACTTTACCTTCAGTCCACTTTTTAATCACAGTACTTTACGAAATTTTTTTTTACCGCAATGAACATTTTGCCTTGGTTAATACATTTTGACCCCACAAATCAATCTGACCAAATAATTTAACGGAATAGATTGAAATTATATTGAATTATATTGAATTTAAACAACATTGATGCTGTTTATAATTCTGTATCACGAAGAAGAAGAAAAAAAAACCTTAAAAAAATGATCTGTGGAAATTACAAGTGCTTGACTGCTGGTAAATCACGAACATGCTGGGACGTCACACCTATCTACATCAAAGAGACGAAAGACCCCTTGCTGGTCTTTTGGTTTGCCAATATCCTTGTTCACAGTGTTACACAACTGCAGCATGCATTAAAATAGTTCACAGTAGGATGTGCAGATTTGGTTAAAACATCCATTCACTTCATTGGCAACAGCTCACTTGGATTTTTCATTTCAATATTTAATACACCATCTATATTAAGATCCACAAATGAAAGAACATCCAACGTGTAATTTTATTTCCTCTATGAGCAAAATTTATTAACACACACTCCACAGTTAACCTTTGTTGCCGGCCACTGTTCACAATCAATTATCCAATGTATCTCCAAATCAATAATTCCAATCCCATATCCAATTTTTTCTTTCTTCTTTTTTTCCCCCACTCGTTCCCAAAGATCAAGACAAGCTGATGGCACGGTCAGGCTGTAACATCCTGCAGTGAGGCCGAACTTGGTGCAAATCCCATGGCCGTTTCATACAAAAGTTCTTAATACTTGTGTCCACATCAAACATTTACTGCCATTCACGAAATCTCGGCACTCGTGCGTGTCTGTCCACTATGACACAGAGTCCCCAGTGACAGATGACCAACTGACCTTAATACCCAGAGGAACATCAGCCAGAACCTTGAGTGCCTTTTATTTGCCAAAAACTTTATCCGCGCCTAACCAAAAGAAGGCTGGTAACAATATCATGCTAACCGTGTTACAATAAATATCATGAAACACTTATATCTGCCAAAAAGGTCTTCTTGCTGTAATGTTTCAGAGAATATTTACTTGAAGGTCTATCAAAAAAGCAAAAGGCATCTCATGCATTTGTCATATATATTTTTCAGTGCATACGAATTCACTGGACATCGTTTTGTAAATGTCACAAAGAGGTGCAGCTCTGGGAATGTCCGTGGCTTTACATTCCTGTCAAACTTACCACCTACTGTCGACGGGGCTATCGCAGAATGTGATATAATAAGGCTGTAATGAGAATGCCGCGGACAAACCTCGGTGAGTCTAAAAGCTGGCTACAATGGGACGTTTTTCTGAGACAGTGTCGCATATCTATGAAAAGCCAACATCAAAGGGCACACTGTGTCATCTTGCTGAGCCAAAAGCTAATAGGTCCATGACTGTCGCATTGTGTGCATTTTGGCCTGCTCATGTTCCTTCAACTCGGTCCCGAACCTGGTTATTGTTTAAAGCATAGTGTACAGCCGATTATGCTCTACAGCCATACCATATTTCCTAGTCCTTATATATACCCCACAACAGTGTTAGACCGCATCAGAAAATCAAAATCGCTCAATGAACCGGCCTGCACAATTCCATCTCGCCTTCCTACATACCGTTGCATGTTACGTGACCATTTCTACCACTACACCCATTATTGTCATCCTGTATCACACCACCAATACATGTGGGTCTGATATTGATCATCAAGTTACCAAGACCCGAACAATGGTTGTTAAATATCGGGTTATCAAGGTACTGGAATGCTACAGTGGGGCTGATTTGCTAATCATATTCATTACCAAACTGTTCTATTTATGCATGATTTATGGCAGTCTCATGCTGCAGAAATGATTATGGTCAGAGCTAAAATTCCATGCCAGGTATGCCAGATAAACTGGATAGTAATTTAGTAATCTGGTATTGACAAAAGCATGAAACCCAATACACAATAACCATAAAAGCTGTATATAATATATAAAATTTAATATAAATAAAACTGAGTAAACCTTTCTAGACAGGGTTAACCACTGTCCATACAATATGTGAAATGAATACACATCACTGTCTGGCAGTCAGACATCTCTATTCCTGCACTGCCGGTTGTCAACACCAATAAAGACATGATTATAATACCTGCAAATTTAATTCTAGATGATTGTGTAGAAACACAGACATTAAGAACTGGTTCAGGTATATTGCTTGTAAATGGGTGAAACCGACACCAACAGATATTTTATCTTTATTTAATCCTTATTTAACCAAGTAAATGCATGTGCATTGTGGCATGTAAAAACATAATTCCAAGAACCAATTTTGAAGTAAATGCTTTGGAACTTGTTTAGAGTAAATTTATGATTTGCCGTGAATGAATGAAACAACAGGCAAGATCTATGGAATTATAATACTGAACTACATAAGAAATATGAATTAAAAAAACATAACATAAGATGATTGTTTAATATATTTGTGTTATCTGTACACTGGCCAGGAATCTTACAACCGTATAGACATTCCACCACTCACATGCACATGTCAAAACAGTAAAACATATTTTACACATACTATATACTGTAAATCATAAAATATTACCGATCTTAAAATTTTATCGAAATCCAAATAAGTGATGTATTAGCAACATAGAACTTTAGTGAGGCCATCATATCAGAAACTAAAAAAACAAATAAACTTAAGATGCAGGATCAGCTAAAATAATGTTTTAGACGAATCTTGATGTTATGCAGGTATCTTGAATTTAGTAGAAAATGGCAGTAATGTGCATGCTAACTATAATTAAAAAAAACAAAACAAAAAACATTATAATAAAAAACAAACAAAAACAAAACTATCAATTGCTGTCTGATATCCTTTTGGTTTAATCAATAGCATATAACCATTGTTGTTCCTTCAGTTAATCAGGGTTTTTTTAACAGTGAGTGACAGTCTGTTGTATGTTTCTTTAAATTTAGCATCATGAAATATAAGTGTCTTGTATCTTGTATGGCCTCGCTAAATTCGCTAACATTTTATGCTCGCTCACATTTCCTGATTTACCAATCATAAAGAAGTCTTGTACCAGTACAATTTAGTTCTTCATTAGTTATCCTACCATTCTTTGTTTCTATGGATAATTTATTATCACATTATTATTATTATTATTATTTATTTTATATAACTTTCAGGATGGACTTATGAGAAGTAAATTGTGTGATGATTTCATCTTCATGAGATATGATATGGTGAAAAGGCATATATCTGTGAACACTCTGGCTTTGCATGGATGTGTAAATGGTATTGGTAGATTGGGCCTGTCGTAACAACACTTTGTTCAAGGAAAGAGTTAGTATTACTTCAAAGAGCAACCGGTGAAGTTGATCAAACATGTGAGGAAAATTTCGAGGAATGCAGAAGAAATGTTTTACCTACTGTATAAGAATTAGCAAGTCTCAGTGTAGACAATTATTATCACCAACATCCATAACCTTCAAATAAAGTACCAGAACCCAAAAAAATTTGGGAGCAAAATCAAGGTCATCTCTTAGAGTGCACTATGGGCCAACAGAAAGATCACCTAGAGCATCACCTGCAGGATCACCTCTAACCTCAGCTGTAAGATACACATGAAAGATCACCCAGAGCATCACCTGTAGGATCACCTCTAATCTCAGCTGTAAGATCACCCAGAGCATCACCTGTAGGATCACCTCTAATCTCAGCTGTAAGATACACATGAAAGATCACCCAGAGCATCACCTGCAGGATCACCTCTAATCTCAGCTGTAAGATACACACGAAAGATCACCCAGAGCATCACCTCTAACCTCAGCTGTAAGATACACATGAAAGATCACCCAGAGCATCACCTCTAACCTCAGCTGTAAGATACACATGAAAGATCACCCAGAGCATCACCTGCAGGATCACCTCTAACCTCAGCTGTAAGATCACACAAAAGATCACCCAGAGCATCACCTGCAGGATCACCTCTAACCTCAGCTGTAAGATACACATGAAAGATCACCCAGAGCATCACCTGTAGGATCACCTCTAACCTCAGCTGTAAGATCACCCAGAGCATCACCTGTAGGATCACCTCTAACCTCAGCTGTAAGATACACATGAAAGATCACCCAGAGCATCACCTGCAGGATCACCTCTAACCTCAGCTGTAAGATCACACAAAAGATCACCCAGAGCATCACCTGTAGGATCACCTCTAACCTCAGCTGTAAGATCACACAAAAGATCACCCAGAGCATCACCTGTAGGATCACCTCTAACCTCAGCTGTAAGATCACATGAAAGATCACCCAGAGCATCACCTGCAGGATCACCTCTAACCTCAGCTGTAAGATACACATGAAAGATCACCCAGAGCATCACCTGTAGGATCACCTCTAACCTCAGCTGTAAGATACACATGAAAGATCACCCAGAGCATCACCTGTAGGATCACCTCTAACCTCAGCTGCACCCAGAGCATCACCTGTAGGATCACCTCTAACCTCAGCTGTAAGATCACATGAAAGATCACCAATATAGAGTTCCCTTGTGTTGTCATCATTATCATCATCGAAGACCACCCTTAGTTCACCTGGATCCAACTAGGAAAGAGTCCAAGAATAATGAGGAAAATGCCACTACAAAGGATGATGTCCTGCACTTTCTTATTTGACAAAAGCAAATTGAGGAACAAAAGATCTGTACAGATGTTGGGAAGATCTAAATCTTTTACAGGTGGAGTTACTTTGAATCAATTTCCTTCTTCTCTTTTGGCCATTCAGTGTTTCCTACTAGTGAGAAAAATGCACTGCAGATTCTTATTTGACAAAAGCAAATGGAAGAACAAAAGATCTGTATAGATGTTGGTGGAAGTAAATTCATTAGCTCTCAAGTTACTTTGAGTCAATTTCCCTCGTCTTTTGACCATTTTATGTTGCCCACAAAGTGCTAGCTCTGGGTGAGCAAAGCGTTTCGCCAAATTGTCTATTAAACTTTAAACATTGCAGAAATCACCAGTTACTAAAAAATGTCAATTTTTACATGAAATTATTTCGCCAAATTAAAATAAAATTCGCCAACTACTTTCAAAATTAGCAATTGGCGAATTTGGCGAGTGCCAGAGCTAGCCCTGAGAAAGGATTATTTATTTTATTGATAGGGATATGGTGTATTAGATCAGTCGACCAAAATCAAATAAAAATGCTGGTGAAAAATTATAAGGAATACATGTAATCATGAGATGCAGAAAGAAAGAAATGTTTTATTTTAACGACGCACTCAACACATTTTATTTACGGTTATATGGCGTCAGACATATGGTTAAGGACCACACAGATTTTGAGAGGAAACCCGCTGTCGCCATTACATGGGCTACTCTTCCGATTGGCAGCAAGGGATCTTTTATTTGCGCTTCCCATAGGCAGGATAGCACAAACCATGGCCTTTGTTGAACCAATTATGGATCACTGGTCAGTGCAAGTGGTTTACACCTACCCACTGAGTCTTGCGGAGCACTCACTCAGGGTTTGGAGTCGGTATCTGGATTAAAAATCCCATGCCTCGACTGGGATCCGAACCCAGTACCTACCAGCCTGTAGACCGATGGCCTGCCACGACGCCACCGAGGCCGGTCATGAGATGCTTTCACTGAGCAAAATTATATAATACATGTATATAGGTAGAAACTGTATTTTGTTTAGATAATACAGATTGTCATTACTTAACTGTCAACATCTTCTATCTTTAGTGAACCAAATTTTATATAAGTATTTTGTAACAGCAATACAGGATTAATGTATTACATCTGGTGAATACTTTTATAGATCATGCCAGGGTTGTTGCCATCATGTCTGGTGAATAGCATTATAGTTCACACTAGGGTTGTTAACACGAGACTTGGCAAATACCTTTATAAATGTACTTCGTGCCAGGATTGCTACCACAAATCTAGTAAATAGCTTTATAATTCAACACTGGAGGAATAGTTATTATTAAAGTGTCAGAATTATTTGTTTTTAAAGTGTCAGAATTATTTGGTTCAGTATATGTGTATTGTTTAATAAATAATGAACTTGGAAACCCTAATAATGCGAAGTACTTAAATTGATAAAAGTTTGAAAAAACATGCATGTAACAAATTACATATAGACTAAGATCTTTAGTTAGAGGTTTGCAATAATACATGTTCAGTGTATGGTTTAAAATAGGTCTGAATACAAAATTATGAAGCATTAACATCATAATGCAAATTAACTACACTGACTGAGCAACTGAAAACGGAAATTGGGGACCCGAATGCAAAAATAATTACCTACACAGACTGAGCAACTGAGATCAGAAAATACATATACAGACTGAGGAACTGAAAAGTCAGCAATTATACAGACATAATTGGACATGTGCAGGTATGTTTGCCTGTAAATTGTTAAATTAACTGCATGGACTGAGAGACTCATGAACATTTTCTCACCAGACCACCACAGCTGATGTATTAATTAAAGACTGTGGTTTGTGCTAACTTGTTATTAGAAAAAAAAAGTTTATAAGTACTCATATTTAAAATGATAGAAAAATATTTTTTAAAATGACCAGAACACATTAAAGTACAATTTATAAAAGAAAGAAAGAAGAAAGAAATGCTTTATTTAACGACACACTCAACACATTTTATTTACGGTTATATGGCGTCAGACATATGGTTAAGGACCACACAGATTTTGAGAGGAAACCTGCTGTCGCCACATGGGCTACTCTTTCCGATTAGCAGCAAGGGATCTTTTATTTGCACTTCCCACAGGCAGGATAGCACAAACTATGGCCTTTGTTAAACCAGTTATGGATCACTGGTCAGTGCAAGTGGTTTACACCTACCCATTGAGCCTTGCGGACCACTCAGTCAGGGTTTGGAGTCGGTATCTGGATTAAAAATCCCATGCCTCGATTGGGATCCGAACCCAGTACCTACCAACCTGTAGACCGATGGCAATTTATAAAAGATGAAAGGATTTTTGTTCAAAATCTTCCAGGTTTCTAACATACAGGTACTGTGACAATTGTCTAGAGTGAGAGAAGAAATCCACTTGGACCACATAAGCTACTCTTGCCAACTAGCAGCAAGGGATATTATACATGTTTGTTTTGTTTAACGACATCACTAGAGCACGTTGATTAATCTATCATCAGCTATTAGATGTCAATCATTTGGTAATTCTGACAGTCTTAGAGAGGAAACCCACTACACTGTTCCATTAGTAGCAAGAGATCTTTTATATGCACCATCCCACGGACAGGATAACACATACCATGACCTTTGATATACCAGTCGTGGTGCACTGGCCGACATCTTGCATGTACATATACTTGTTAAAATAGGTATATTTTATATTATATTATATATAGGTATATATATATATATATATATATATATATATATATATATATATATATATATTCACCTCACTTTTACACCATATACATATTTAAAAAAACCTTGCTTAAACTCTTAACTCATAAATTGCATAACTGGCACCATCAGCTTCTTGTCAAATATAAACCATGTGTTGAAGTGGCATACATATAAACAATGGCTGCAAGGTGGTAAAAATCACCTGCTAATGATATAAAAAAATCTCTCCAGCCATTAACAATCGAGCCAAGTGTGTATGAATGATTTCATAAAAATGTTCACAGCTAGTATTCCCGTCTGCTGCCTGGCTCTTTAATGTGATTGATGACAGATGGATGCTACACTAGTTTACTTGTATTATGAGGGGAGGCATGTAGCCCAGTGGTAAAGTGCTTACCTGATATGTGGTTGGTCTAGGATCGATTCCCATCTGTGAGCCCATTGGCTTATTTCTTGTTCCAGCCAGTGCACCATGACTGGTATATCAAAGGCCGTGGTATGTGCTATCCTGTCTGTGGGATGATGCATATAAAAGATCCCTTGCTACTAGTAGAAAAATGTTGCATTTTTCTTCTCTAAAACTATATTTCAGAATTACAAAATGCTTGACATCCAACAGCTGATGATTAATAAATTAATGTGCTCCAGTAGGGTCGTTTAACAAAACAAACTTTCACTTTAACATGTATTAAACACATTTCATTTAAATTTATTTTCAGAATTATATCCAATTAAGGTTCAAGTACACTGTCCTGGGAACACACCTATTATCGGGACTGTCTGTTCAGGACAGTGGGTTACTGGTTAGTGATTAGTGATTAGTGAAAGAGGTTGGTGTAGTTGCCACACATCTACCCACTGGGTTAATCATGCTCTGGGTGAGAGCCATAACCAAGATGCGAACCACATACCTACCAGCCTCAAGTCCGATTGCTTAACCACTACACCACCATGGCCGGAGTAGTAAACACAAATTTCTTTCCTGCTCCTTTTTAATACTTAATTTTTACACCTGCTTATTGCAGCACACCAACAATTTGTCACAGCTTACTGACAAAAATAAAAAGAATTCAGTTCTATTACAGGAACCTGGATGGATATGATTAAACTATATATGTATCTCAGATATATAAATTATTTAATGATGCACTGAACATATTTTAATACAGTTCATCAGATATGGTTAAGGACATGGGCGTATGACCCGGGAGGGGGGGGAGGGGGCAGGGGGGGCAATTGCCCCCCCCCCCAAATTAGGGCAAAACAGTGGGTAAAATTCGGGCAGTTTTTATCTGGGTAAAATTTCGGCCAAATCAACCCCTCCAGCCCCCCCTAAATCAAAGAGTCCCCATACGCCCATGGTTAAGGACCACATAGATAATGAGAGGAAACCTGCTGCTGCCATGCAATGGGCAACTCTTCCCAATCAGCAGCAATGGATCCTTTATATGCAGCATCCTAGAGACAGGCTAGTACATACAACAGCCTTTGTCACATCAGTTGTGGAGAACTGGCTGCAACAAGAAATAACCCACTGGGCGGGTATCAATCCTAGACGGAGAATACATCAAGTAAGCACTTTACCACTGGGATGTCCTGCCCTGGCTTACTGATAAAGATGAGTATTAAAAAAAAAAATAACTAAGTTTTATAATAGAATCCTGGATGGTTATGCAAAACTCTACATTGTCTCAGATATAATGGCATTTTGTTGTTGTTGTTGTTTTTGTCATACAAGAATCAATAGATGTAAACATCTTGCAACATTTTTGGCTCGGAATATAGTGTGAAGCGTATCATTGCATATGGTATGTTCGGAGAGCATGTTTCACGAGTCGTACATCAAGATAATGCTCTTTCCCATGACTAGATGTATACATTAGATTTTGGCACATTGTACATGTAGCGTGTCGAATTTTGGCATCACCAAAATTGCATGCAACACCAACAAGATACCATCACTTTCAGTGATAATTCTGTTTACAGAGTTACCTGTACAGTCAAACCTGCTTAAGCATCTCTCTTTATTATTAAACAACCATCTGTGTTAACAGGCCACCTTAGTATCTTTTGCCTCCAGCTAAATATAATACAAACTGGCCTTTCCTAATATAAGCAGACCATTATCATAACCAGTCTCTCGTTGATACTTACATGCAATTAGGTGGCTGCTTACTATAGGTCTGACTGTAGATGTCAATATTTGGTTGGTTGGTTGTTTTGTTTAACAACACCTCTAGAGCACACTGATTTATTAAGCACCGGCTATTGGATGTTAAACATTTGGTAATTTTGAAACATTATCTTTAAGTGGAAACCAGCTATATTTTTCCATTAGTAGCAAGGGATCTTTTATGTGCACCATCTCACATACAGGATAGCACATATCACAGTATTGGCTAGAGTAGATGTTAATAAGAAACACAATCTAAAACGTCAGCACAGTATATAAGGACATATAGTGAAGGAAGCTATATGTATACTAAGTTCAAATGTGAAGATTATAAAATATGGTTTGCTAAAACTACTTTATTGTTTATCGTCATACTCCAACTCTACACCAGGGGCGGGATGTAGCCCAGTGGTAAAGTGTTCGCTTGATGCGCGGTCGGTTTGGGATCGATCCCCGTCAGTGGTCCATTGGGTTATTTCTCGCTCCAGTCAGTGCACCATGACTGGTATATCAAAGTCCGTGGTATGTGTTATCCTGTCTGTGGGATGGTGCATATAAAAGATACCTTGCTGCTAATCGAAAAGAGTAGACCATGAAGTGGAGACAGTGGGTTTCCTCTCTATAACCACATGTCCGACACCATATAACCGTAATTAAAATATGGTGAGTGCGTCATTAAATAAAACATTTCCTTCCTTCCTTCCAACTCTACATCAGGGCTAGAAATGTTCCACAGACATCCCCCAAGCAACCTGAATTGACAAAACCAACTGTGTAGTGAGCATTGTACTCAACCATTTTCTACATCTCTTTTGAAACATGGCTTCTAAATTAGAAGATGTGTCCAGTTGTTCCTCCAGCAGTACCTTTGCAAAGTCTTCACAGAAAGTCTGGCATCTGAAGTGTATCGTTCCTGCCTTTCTTGACTGTCCTTATAAACAACTGATGGTTATTGCATGCTCC
The DNA here is from genome assembly GCF_016097555.1 of Gigantopelta aegis. Lineage (NCBI taxonomy): Eukaryota > Metazoa > Mollusca > Gastropoda > Neomphalida > Peltospiridae > Gigantopelta > Gigantopelta aegis. The sequence continues at coordinate 54,658,772 of NC_054702.1, forward strand.
ACTCCACTGTTCCATAGGATTGCAAATCCAGGTAAATTCATCTGATCTCTGTCACAACTAGTGTCAACTAAAAATGTTCCATTCTACTCTCATTACATGAACAACACTAACAAGACACTAAGCATCACTCTGAAGCTTGAGATGAATCTCCCTCTAGCTATACAAGGCTATCAATCCTGTTACCATTGAATTTATCACAAGGTGTACCCCCTACTGCCAAGTCCCTGTCTTTCAATAAGTAAAATATCTACTCTCCCTGTAACCTTTAGAAGCTTGTGCCCCTTGTCTTTCTAACTGTACCATCAAGTCAGAGTTCCTTGCAGATGCATCACTAGGCTTGTAGTTGATTTGTTACCATGAAGTGTATCCATCCTAACCTTGCAACAAGAAAAAATATACTTACTCATTGCACTCCCTGTATCCCTCTGAAACTTTTGTCCATCCTTCCTAACCTCATTACAAGAAAAACATTACTTACTCATTGCGCTCCCTGTATCCATCTGAAACTTGAGTCCATCCTTCCTAACATTACAAGAAAAACATTACTTAATCATTGCGCTCCCTGTATCCTTCTGAAACTTGAGTTCATCCTTCCTAACCTCGTAACAAGAAAAACGTTACTTACTCATTGCGCTCCCTGTATCCTTCTGAAAGTTGAGTCCATCCTTCCTAACATTACAAGAAAAACATTACTTAATCATTGCGCTCCCTGTATCCTTCTGAAACTTGAGTTCATCCTTCCTAACCTCGTAACAAGAAAAACGTTACTTACTCATTGCGCTCCCTGTATCCCTCTGAAACTTGTGTCCACTTCCCCTTCAGCTGGACCATCAGGTCTGTAATCCTGGCAGATTCCTCATTCGATGCCTGACATAAAGCATCTTGCTTTTGGGCATCCAGTTCTTCTATTTTAGGACGGACCTTGTCGATAGCTTCACGAACAGCCTAAGGAAGAGGAAAATATTTAAAATAGCTTTCTTGTCCCTTGCTGAAGGTTAAAGAGTCTCGACAGGGACTCAAACATATGAGAGGAGAAGATTTTGATTATAAGCATTAACTGAACAAACATGGAAAACTGAACAGAAGTTTTACATATATACAACAAAAATCATAAGAACATTAGATATTAAATTTAAAACATTAATTAGTATAAAACCAGTACACCATGGTAACTGTGTACTGTCAAATCATAAGGAACTGAAAGATGTTTTTTGTTTTATTTACAGACAACACTAGATCACATCGATTTATATAGAGGATTTGTCACAAATATTTTTTAATATGAAAAATATCAACCGAGTCTACGTCAGTATTTGTCGAGGCTCTGCTATATTACGATTAACTAGACGAGGTTGATATTTTACATATTAAACAACACAAATTCTAGCAAATTCTATTTATCCTATAACACTTCTAAAATAACATTTTAATTCAAGTTTGAGTAAATCACAGTACTAAAGTCGCCGCCATCGATAACATGACGTCATCACGATTAACACAAATTAGTTTGATGTCACACATTTTAACTAAATCTTTGAAAACGTTAAGCTCAGGTATACAGGTCTTGTTGGCTTGTAAGCAAATTGACCCATCCACAACAACACATTACCTAGAGACCTTGTAAATTTGCATACCATTATTAACCCGGGTTAATACACTAAATTATCACATGGGTTTATGACATGGATATCATGGGTAAGTTATAGGATAAAGGCAAATATATACTGGCTAATAATACAACACTGGCTTACACTATTCTTCTAGTGTATAACACCAATTTCAAGTTACAAAATCAAAGGTTCAAAAAAAAAAAAAAGGTATACGATTGTATAATATTAGTAGCATATAAGGATAGAAAGTGTATTGTGTGAGAAGTACTTGTTTGTACCATTATCATTACTAGCTTTATATATAATAATAAAAAGAGAAAAAAAAAAGAGAAGGAAAACATCAGTAAATATACTTGACTGAAATGCTCAAATGCTTTCTTTCATCACTATCTACAGTATTTCGATATTAATTTCTGTACAACTGTTCTTCACATCACTGTTCGCCAGTAACGTGCAAACTGCTAAATACTATACAACTGATGACATATTGCAGTCATGAATGGTTTATATTCTCAAAGCCCATGAAGCAAGCCTCACTGAACTCGTAACAGTACTGACGGAACAAGCTGCCAATGTAAGCATATAAACCTGCCAACCCCTGTTTGCACCCCACTTCTACACAGAGTATGGCAAACATAACTAAACAATAGGTAACATAACCAAAATATACCACAGCGCAGAGGTTTCCTACATACTGTAGTAAGCCAGGGGGAAATCATTACCAACAGATCTAGCCGATATTGAAGGCTTTTCCTAGCTGTCTTGTCCTTAATGTATAAATAAAAACAAGACTTGTTGGTTTAGTAGTTTATTAATAGACAAGAACACCACATACTTTTTTCCTTGTAACATTATTAATAAGGCTAATTGCATCAGAGTCAAGAAAACTGGTGTAATTTAAATAACCATATTGCAGTGTATTGATCAGTAAACTTAGTATAAATTAACAAATGTTAATCCATTGCAGTTACATCATATTATTGTTAACTAGTTAATCATTCCCCTTTTTTTCCACGTCAATTTATTTTTTCAATATATTTTCCGATGAAGTATGACCCAACCTCCCTAAAACATTTGCTCCCCATAGTCTAGATTCCCAACCTTGTACAATATCCAGCACACACGCCTGACAATAGAATTAACGTTACACGCTTCAACAGTACTGGTAGCACATGCAGGCCTACTTTTAGTGCCAGACATGAGTGTTGTCTGAGCTAGACCGTTTATCTGTGAGCCTGTCACATGATTTTATGGTGCCAGCGGCACTTCAAACTCTGACACGTAACACCTACTTATTATCTATGAATTATTATCTCAAGTTCTTCACCATTCATCCATGATTGTGTTCAATGCAAGTGGTCACTATCTTTAAAAAGCGACACCGATTTCACCTTACAGTGACTGGCACGGCACATGGTCAAAGTGAAGTTTGGGCTCACTTCGCCAGCTCGCGTGAGCCCTGATAACAGTAGTCTGTAGGTATGTTATACATGTTATATAAACTGACATACGTAGATTCCGCTACAGGCTTATTAACTCAGTGGTGATTTGTGGACTTATTTACCAGCTATTTTTACACTGTTCATCTTTGAAGTTGTGTCTGTCTGTGCCAGACCAATAAATTGAATCCATGCGTGCAGACATTACAGCAAATAAACAAATGTCTCAACTCATGCATGCACCGTAAAACAGGCTCACACAGAGAGTTGAGAAAAACAAGTCCAGATTTTCAAAAGTTCAGAGACAAAACACCCGTACATGTAACTTTCAAGTTCATGGTTCATTATAAGACTCCATCACATGTCGTCATGTGGGATAGAAAAAGTACACCCGAGGTGGTGAAAACTTCGACCTGGGACGAGGCTTGCCGAGTCCCATGGTCGAAATTTTCACCACCAAGGATGTACTTTTTCTATCCCACATGACCACATATGAAGGAGTCTTTTCCTCTCATTCATTTGGTAAATAAACCATTATTTTACACGAACAGAAAAAGATGGCTGAACAAATAACTTTTTTATTTGACCATTTTATCATAAATAAACTACTCTTATCATATTTGTCGTGTTTGTTTCATGTGTTAAATAAAATTTAACACCACAAATTAACTAGATAGCTTTTAAAACGAAGGTTTTAATAACAAAATATTAATTCAAGTCTGTCTAATGACCTCACGTCACCATCTCACATTAATATGACATCATATATTACCAACAACGTCATGTTAAATGCAAGCGCGTGGTATCCCATGTAAGACACAAATTTCTTACATACAGTAGCTTTCTTTCATGGGGTAGCTCTGTCTTATATACCTGAGGATAAAAGAAAAATATTTCTCTCATCCTCAGGTATATAGGACAGAGCTACCCCATGAAATAAAGCTATGTAAGAAATTTCTATCCTTCATGGGATATCACATGCACTTGTTTAACATGACATCGTTGGTAATATATGACGTCATATTAATGTGAGATGGTGACGTGAAGTCATTAGAGACCATTTTAAATTAATATTTTGTTATTAAAACCGTCATTATAAAACCTATCTTGTTAATTTTTTAAACAAACAAGGCAAAAATTATAGTGTAGTTTATTTATAATAAAATGGTCAAATAAAAAAGTTACTTGTTCAATCATCTTTGCTTGTGTAAAATAATGGTTTATTTACCGAATGAATGAGAGAAAAAGATTCCATCATATGTGGTCATGTGAGAAAGAAAAAGTACACCCTTGGTGGTGAAAATTTCCACCACCTCGGGTATACTTTTTCTATCCCATATGACCACATATGATGGATTGTTATATAGCATACCTGTATGATTACACCAGAGATTGACTAATACATGTATGGGAGGCTTCAAAATACCCGCTGCTGAGTGCTATTCAATTAATCAAGACAAATGGTGCGCACTTGTTGTCATGCCTAGATAATTATATACGTATTTACAAATAGCTTTGTCTCTTTAAAACATTCAACCAGTTGTGAAATCTAGATTTCATATAATTTGCAGATTAGTGCAGTCAACAAATTTAAGAAAATTAAAAAAATATATAATACATGTACATGTATAAACATAATAAGAAATTTGTGATGCTACCATGAATTTAAGTACCCAAATAATGTGTGTTTTCGTTCAGGTTTTTATTTTTATTTTTTTTTAGCAAAACCAGGACCATTTAAGCCAACCAAACAATAACAGACATCACAGTAGGGCCTATTTTATAGTCGGCTTTTCTTCTTCTTTTAGTTTTCTTTTTTTTTTTGGGGGGGGGGGGGGAAAGAGAGAGGAGGGGGCATCTACATCAAAAGATTAAGTTACAAAAGAAGTGTAAAACTTAAAACATTAAAGGTGAATATATGTACTACATGTATGTAACAAAGTCACATTTTATACAAGAAATGTTTATTCTACATTATAAATAACAAGCCACTACAATTCACATGTTCACCAATCAATTGAATCACAAATAAGAATATTGATAAATAAGTTCATATGTAGATGTGAAAGTATTAGAACATTTAATTGTACCTATACTTTAACACTGTTTCACCATACAAAATATTATGTTCAATCAAAATGCACCAAAACAAGATTAATCATATATGATTTATTGGAATTAAAAACCAGTTCATGAACCATGTCTTTATGTATGTTCCATGAAGTATGCACAACATATCAGTTTATCAATAAAAAAATGGGGTGGGGGGTAGGGGGGGGGAAGAAAAAATTAACAAATGACAGTGTTCAAATAATCCTGTAGAGCGCAAGTCTTTTTTTCCTCACTGTCCGTTAAAACATACCAAGCCGGCAATCGGAAAAATGCCTTAACTTCCGCCATAATCTTTGCGCACCGTTCACTGGTGGTGTAACAATGCTCGGCTTTGCGTAGATTCAGTAGTATTTAAAAATATATATTTACGAAGATTAGGTGATATAAAAATTTCTCAGCAGAGAGATACGTTTAACAGTGAGCTAGCCAATTCAAAAAGTGATTGGAATTGCGCGCAACTAGGACGTGTGTGCACCACACTGCAACATGGTTGGTGCGTTCAAAAAACGAGTGAGGAATTAACCAATGGCGAAAGAGGGTGCCAAACAAGTGCTGTGGAAAATTTCGTACATTGTGCGATTGGTTAGTTTCGAAAGGTTCTTCGGAGACTGCCCCAATCAGCAGTGGGTATCATCCGGAAATGTTTCCCCAGATTGGAATGGTTAGCACAAACCAGACGAAAATAGAAAATATTGTATGCCGTCGCGCAGGACCAACTAAGCGATAACCAATTAAAATTATTTTTTCCCATGCGTAAGCTGCTTCACCCACCACACATTAATAACATATTAACACATTAATAATAACTCAAATAATCCCAATGACCTGTATTGTGAACAGTACCTTTTAACTCAGCATAGCAAACTGGAATTGACTAAATGTCAAAAATTTACTTTTACCATCAATTGGATCTCGATGAATAACAGACATAATGGATGATTAAAACCATGATTAAACCCGCATGATTTCTACAATATGTATGCACTACATAATGGATGATTAAAACCAATGATTGAACCACCATGATTTCAACAGTATGTGAACAAGGTCCATCAGTTTATACAGCGTGTGAACTTCTCTGACCACCTCAGCTATAGGGATATGAAAAACAAACTTCCATAGGTCAGAGATCTGGTCACAAATACAAAACACATTGGTCAGAGGGCTCTGATCGACTGGCACATGCACAGATGCTGACAGGTGTAAAAAACACTCCGTCAGATATGCCATTAGAATGATTAAAGGCCAACCAGTGCTGCAAAGTATTTCCTCACCAGTCCGACTGGGATCCACTCTCCCGAGTTAAAACTAATGTATTGGGCTGATCAAGAATTTCAAGCCTATACTCCAGCAGGTTTTAAGTACTATCTGGAAAGACAGGTGCGTGGGACGTTTCAAGTGTAACAGAAACACTTTCATTATTTACTGCCAACACTTCTTCCTGAAATAATTTCTCCATCAATAATTTGCTCTTCTTGTACAACTGACTAACAGTAATACTGTCCATCAATTCTATGGGAATTTTGTGCTCGGGAATGTTATGATACACACACACGTAGATGTATGCATGTTTCAAATGTACTTTTAAAAATTAACCTTGACTTTCACAACTGCAGTAATACATGTACTTTGCACACTGCATACTCTCATGTCAGCTAAAAGAATATTATGGTTCTCTGAATAGCTTACTAAAACATAAAATTTTCTATTTTTGAATGCTAAAATGTATCTTCCATCTGAATGATTCTCAAGGCAGATTTCACATTAGAAATAATGAAAATAACCCAACTCAAAAGGCTGTAAAGTTTTTGATAGGCATGTTTTTGAAGGAATGGACAAAAACATGTTTTTATTCTACAACTATAATGGTAATTATTGATGCCTAAAGAGTTTTAATTACTATAGCTTTATGAACTCTTTGATGTATAAATTGTCTTTGGGTGTTTTGTTTTGTTAGGCTGTTATTTTAGTTTTGTGTAGGTGGGATGGGGGAGGGGGATCAGAGAACAAGAAATGAAGTGGGTTTTTTTTAATAACACTACTAGAGCACATTGATTTATTAACCACTGGATTTCAAACATGGTCATTTTGACAGTTAAAGAGAGAAAACCCGCTATATTTTTCCATTAGTAGTAAGGGATCTTTTATATGCACAATCCCACAGACAGGATAGCACATACCACGACCTTTGATATACCAGTCGTGGTGCACTGGCTGGAACGAGAAATAGCTCAATGGGCCCACCGACGGTGATCGATCCCACACCAACCGTGCATTAAGCGAGTGCTTTACCACTGGGCTACATCCCTCCCCGGACCAAGAAATAGATACAGAAAAAGAGATGACACCTAACAACATCCAGTGTTGGGATGCGTAACAATGACAGTAGTGTTTCACGTTCATGTACAGGTTGTATAGTACCCAGCATAAACTATCGACAGTAAACTGTTTACAGAATTACACCCATTACAAAGACAAAGGTGTAGAGAGTGTAATAAATGTAGAACTTCAAGGATTGGTGTTTTTGGCTTAACTATGATTTAACCAGACCTGTCAACCCTCCCGGATTCCGCAGGAGACTCCCGGTATTTGATCAAGTCTCCTGCGGTAAAAACGTTTCTCCCGGGAAATCGTTATTTTCTTAGCATAAAAAAAATTCAAGCTACTGTGGATGTGCACTGACATTCAGTGTTGCCATATATAAAACTATCCAATTTAGTCCTAATAACACCTCTGACTCGTAAAATGTCTTCCCACTGGATTACATAACGCAAAGTTCTATGGCTGGAAGTGCCAGAGTAGACCGTGAACGCATGCATCAATACACACGATGTCAAAATCACATGTCAAAGCAAGACAACAGAAAGACCAATTAGCTGTATAAACAATACTTGTATCAATTAGATTTGTAGGTTTGTGCAGTAAAATATTAGTAACAAGAGTACACTTCAAGGGATTATTTTCGTACGATTAATAAATCTTGTTTTTGACATAATGTTACTCACGGAAATAGGTAAAATTCCGGTATATTTCACACCATGTCAGTAATAAGCTTTTACGTATGATTAGTAGAAATGATTAGTGGAAATACAATGTTTATTGCATGGTTATGGTGATTTTAAATAAGTACCACACCACTGTACCTTATTGTAGTAAAAACTGAATATTAATTTATAAGATTTAGGCCTATATAAATTTATCTTGAGTCTACTTTTCACGAAACACAAATAACGATGATGCAACCTATAAATGTAATACTGTAAATGTACTAATTAATGTTTAAATTTGTTAGTGTTAAGATTTTTGGAGTAATTTTTAATGCCAATAACTACAGTTGACAAGTATACATGACATTATGTAGTGTTCATATAACTTATTGTAGTACTTTTTAAAAAATTGTATTAAATCATGTGCAGTTAAAAAATCTCCTGTTTTTTGACAAAATCTCCTGCTTTTTCAACACACACCTCCTGCTTTCTCTTGACTAAAGGTTGACAGGTCTGGATTTAACTTAGATTTCATCATGTGTGAAAAAAACACCCTCATAACTCAGAAAGTTTGAATCCACACACAAAACTATGAAATCTGCACAATGAATCTGACAAGCCAGACACATACACACACAGAAGCATGACATTCTGTATTTACATACAGAAGCATGACATTCTGTATTTACATACAGAAGCATGACATTCTGTATTTACATATATTACAAACAGCCGGACTTTTTTTTCATCAAACATTTAGTTACGTTTTTTTGTTTATGATTTGATGTATAATAATGTTAAAAATACTCAACAAAGCTGTCAAAGTTGCAGTAAGAGGGGTGTTATAAAATTTCATGAATGAATGAATTTTCAATCATGCCTACAGTATGCAAATTAACAAATTAAATAGTTGCTTCGAGTATATGCCACACTTGTGGTTTGTATGATTTGAATCCATCCATCCAATCCCATACAACCATCCATCCATCAACCCACCCATCAACCCACCCACCCACCCACCCACCCTCCCTCCCTCCCTCCATCCCTCCATCCATCCACCCATCCATCCATCCATCCATCCATCCATCCAGTATATTTAAGCCCTCCTCATACACCCATTCTAAATTCTCGGACAGATTTACACATACAATACAGTATTCAGCAGTACTCAGAACCAACCCACCACTGTGTATACCATCAGTACTGTCATAATAAGCATGCCAAGGTCTGTTTGAAAGATGTTAGCATTATTGCAATACATGTAACTAACAAGGGAAACACTGAGTTAGCGGAGAGTTTTCTGAAATCTCTACAAGTGGCAGTAATCCATCACTGTGCCCAGGAATGCCCAGTTAGCTATAAAAACACTTGGGACTTAATCCGCAAGCTCCTTAACCAACGTCCATAACAGCCTGTTTCACTTTTCTTTCTTTTCTCAATTACTGCCATCCTTTATTAAATTGCCCATCATTAAGAAAGGTTTCTATGGCCTCTGTGGTGTATTGGTTAATCCATTGGGCCGGCCTCAGTGGCGCAGTGATTAAGCCATAGGACTACAGGCTGATAGGTACAGGGTTCGCAGCACGGTACCATCTCCAACCCAGAGCGAGTTCTTGAGGGCTCAATGGGTAGGTGTAAGGCCACTACCCCATCTTCTCTCTCACTACCCAACTAATGACTAACCCACTGTGCTGGACAGACAGCCCAGACAGCCGAGGCATGTGCCCAAGACAGCGTGCTTGAACTTTAATTGGATATAAGCACGGAAATAAGTTGAAATGAAATAAGCCACTGGACTTAAGGCTGGTAAGTGCCCAAGGAACATTTCGTTCATTGATGGGTCGCAATTCGCTATGCAAGATTCTGAGATCACCACACAATTTTAAAGCTGCTAATTAATTCTAAACTGACTAAAATATTGCTAATCATTTCATTTCATTTCAACTTATTTTGATGCTTATATCCAATTAAGGTTCAAGCATGCTGTCCTGGGCACACATCTCATCTATCTGGGCTGTCTGGTTAGTTGTTAGTGGTTAGTGAGAGAGAAGAGGGGGTAGTGATCTTTCACCTACCCATTGAGTCATTAAAACTCGCTCTGGGTGGGAGCCGGTACCGTGCTGCGAACCCTGTACCTACCGGCTTTATGTCCGATGGCTTAACCACGAAACCACTGAGGTCGGTTATTGCTAATCAGGATTTTGCCAAACCAAATGTTCCCTGGAACTGGGTTTGCAGCTAGGTACCGACTCCCACCCAGAGTGAGTTTTAATGACTCAATGGACACAATGTAGATATAAGACCACTTCACCGATTTCTTTCTCACTAACCATGCACTAACCATTAACACACTGTTCTGGACAGCAGCCCAGATAGCTGAGGTGTATTCCTATGACAGCATGCTTGAACCCTCATTGGGTAGAAGCATGAAAATAAGTATAGGGAAGAAAAAAGGAGGATTCTTTAAATACCTAGCATGTTGATACATGTATTTGCTGAACTGCAGCTCAAATGGTTTTCAATTAATCACCATCGATGCATATAGTGTTGGCACAATGCCATCCATTCTCTTTTGGAGTTTATTATCTCAAGGAAAGGTGCACTAAATTAAACTGGTTCTTTGTGAACTTTAAAAACTGCATGGTTGACCATATGCAAAAGTGAACAATATATATCTCTATTTGGTAATAATATAAAACATATGGCATCATGCCGATTAAAGCAAATTTAAAGTTAAATCTTAACTCAGAATATTTCACATCTTACAAACATACATATACATGTACATGTAGCTGTAATAGATTTGTGTATTATTGCTATCAATGATTATTGTCAACTGCATGCCTTCATACACCATACACGCAGAAAGGGTAAGATCTAGATCATCTAGCTCAGTTAGTAGAGTGCTTTCCTGAGGTGATTTTGGAAGGCAGGACATAGCCCAGTGGTACAGCGCTCACTCGCTCGCTGTGCGGTCGATCTGGGATTGATCCCTGTCAGTGGGCATTGGGCTATTTCTCGTTGCAGCCAGTGCACCACGACTGGTATATCAAAGGCCGTGGTATATACTACCCTGTCTGTGGGATGGTGCATATAAAAGATCCCTTGCTGCTAATCGGAAAGAGTAGCCCATGAAGTGGTGACAGTGGGTTTCCTCTCTCATTATCTGTGTGGTCCTCAACCATATGTTTGACGACATATAACCGTAAATAAAATGTGCTGAGTGCGTCGTTAAATAAAACATTTCTTTTTCTTTCCCTTTTCTTATTAGTTTTTTTCTCATCCCAAGCACTACTCCATGATTGAATTATCAAAGACCATGGTGTGTGCATTCAACTATCATACAATATTTTGTTCTGTTACATCTAAGTATTATATAACTATATATGCAGGGAACATAATTTGATTAGCAATATTTCTAGTCAAGTAAAAATTTATTAGCAACTACTGTTTAATGTTTTAAAATTCGTGTAGCGATCTCTGAAACTTGCTTAGAAAATCGCAACACGATACTGAACAAAATGTCCCCTAATATGCTCTACCGCTTTCTAACGTTATATAAAATGACAGCAGGGCAATAAAATACCCACCAGTAATATCTGCTCCTGCTTTTGGAATTCTTCGAAATCGCTGCCGTGTAATTCATGAGAATCCAAACGTTTCTGAATTTCAGAAATCTCGGCAAGCACTTTCTGAATATCGAGAATGAACTGTGTAGGAGACCGGACGTTTGCGGCCGTTCGAGTCACGGTGGTGGAAACGACGTTGAACGACGTCCTGGTCACATGACTGTTACCACCACTGGTACCATCCAGAAGGTCTCCATTGGTAACGCTTGGCTGCCGGTAGCGCATCATCTGGGAGCTCATGTCCTGCCATCGCCGTTCCAGCTTCTGTAGTTCAGGGCTGACTATGGCCTTGGCTCCCGAGTCCTCCAGCGCCACGACTTGCTGTCGCAGACTCTCCATCTCTCGTTGGCGCTTTCGCATTTCATCTTCGAAAGCCTGAAATGATAATTTTTAAATGATTAAAAAAAATTGTTTAAATCAAATATCAATGGCTTGGTTTTAGACTGTAGATACAAAAAAAGCAGAGAAGACACAGAAAAGGTCTTTGTGTTTGTCTCGGCTACATGTACATGAAGATTTAAGAAAATAATCAATGAAGTAACTCGTGAACGTCTTCGATTATACAGCGACACAGAACATTCATAAACAAATGCAGTATCATTACAACTGCAGTACATACTCAATAAAACATTATATTCAAACTGTTTTTAAATTTTTTAAAATTTAAAAAATTTGATTTGATTTACCTTCCCAAATTAACAGAAGTTTAGATATTTTATATTAGTTTCACAGCTACTGGCATTAGAAACCTCATAGATTTAATACAAACTAAGCCTTATGTCATACAAGGTTGACACCAATACCATAAACACCATTACACAACAGATACAAAAAGAGATAGAAACGTAACAAAAATAACTGAACCTTTTTTTTTCCCGTTCTGCAAAGTGATGTAAACAGATGCGGTAAAGTGTTAAGACTATGAAGCAGATTGCACATTTCAGTTACTATCAAGTGCATTCCATGATTATCAAACAGACCTGTACATTACAGAGAGATATTTACCCTCAAGGAGATGTGATTTCAGCTAAGTTTATTTCAAGGCATCAGGGTACACACACATGGTAGGTAATAGCCTGTTATCCGAGTGGTGAAACTATACCAAGTCATAAAGTACCCACAGGAGAACACATGATTAGATATGGAACATGAACCAATATGTAATAACATAAGTGTGTAGACTTATAATAGCTAGGGAAGTATGTGTCTGCAATAATTTTCCAGATTTTTGATAGCTTTTACTTGTTTTAAAACTCTTTTACAGAGGGTAGATTAATAAATAAAACGATAAGAATATCACGTAAGATATACACTACAGTATTAGCAGAATTTGCATTAGTTCTGATGATGCCATAAAAGTCCCGTCGGTGATAAAATGGCTGTAAACTAACACGTGTAATCTCAAATTGGCATGTAGTAATCGCTACAGCTACAATGTAGTCTTGTATTAGGGTTTAACACAATATTTTGTCAAAATTTGTAAACCAATGTTTCGGCAGCATTGCACTGCCTTCATCAGATGATTGCAATTCTGTCATCTACATCTACATCTACATCTTTACTCATGCAGGAATAGCCATTGCACTAAATGAGTTTTTAACTGCAGAAATCAAGCCTATGATGTTATGAGATATAAAAGCTGTCAGTTAAGTCTTAGCTGGATTCATGGAAGGAGAAAGGAATAATTATGATCAACAATGGCCAAATATAATGGCTATTTGGTATCTACAACATTTGGTCTTGAAAATGATCACCCATATTCATCCTTTTATATGCACTTTGACACAAACAGGGCAGCACATGCCACAACCTTTGATATACCATACACTGTGTTAGTCAGAGTGCTTGTTTTTAGCTGGTTATCAACAAGTATTTCAGATTATGCAAAGAGGTTCACCCAATTTCTGTGATTAACTGCTTATTTTTACCATTATGTTTGTTGTACTAGTTATGCCTTTATAATCATCAACTTTTGCCTTTCAAAACAAGATGTTTAATTAAGTAAAAAAAGTTAAACAAGATGCTTAATTAAGTAAAAAAGTTAAACTTTGTTGTATTTAACAACACCACAAGAGCACATTGATTTATTAATCTTCAGCTATTGGATGTCAAACATATTGGTAATTTTGACATATAGTTTTAGAGGGAAAACCTGCTAACGTTTTCCATTAGTAGCAAGGGATTTTTTTCATGTGTACCATCCCTGACAGGATAGTACATACCATGACCTTTGTTATACTAGTTGTGGAGCACTGGCTGGAACAAGAAATAGCCCAGTGAGCCCAATCGCAGGTTCTACACAGACCGTGCATCAGACAAGCACTTTACCACCGAGCTACATCCCGCCCTTCATTTAACTAATATATAAAAGTCAGGGCTAACTGTAGCACTCACCAGATTTGCCAGTTGCGAATTTTAAAAGCAAGTGGCAAATTTTATGTTATTTTGGTGAAATATTTTAATGTAATTATTAATATTTTGTTAGAAAATAACTGGGTTTTGAAGTTAAAAGATAATTTGGAAAACATTTCCGCTGACCCAAAGCTAGCCCTGAAAGTAAACCATGATGACTGCCATTTAATTGTATACTGGTGGAAAGAAATAAGGTATCACACCAACAGTAACAGCAAACCGTGATGACTGCCATTTAATTGTATACTGGTGGAAAGAAATAAGGTATCACACCAACAGTAACAGCAAACCGTGATGACTGCCATTTAATTGTATACTGGTGGAAAGAAATAAGGTATCACACCAACAGTAACAGCAAACCGTGATGACTGCCATTTAATTGTATACTGGTGGAAAGAAATAAGGTATCACACCAACAGTAACAGCAAACCGTGATGACTGCCATTTAATTGTATACTGGTGGAAAGAAATAAGGTATCACACCAACAGTAACAGCAAACCGTGATGACTGCCATTTAATTGTATACTGGTGGAAAGAAATAGGTATCACACCAACAGTAACAGCAAACCGTGATGACTGCCATTTAATTGTATACTGGTGGAAAGAAATAAGGTATCACACCAACAGTAACAGCAAACCGTGATGACTGCCATTTAATTGTATACTGGTGGAAAGAAATAAGGTATCACACCAACAGTAACAGCAAACCGTGATGACTGCCATTTAATTGTATACTGGTGGAAAGAAATAAGGTATCACACCAACAGTAACAGCAAACCGTTACTGCAACCAAAATAAACAGTCCACAGGGTCCGTGGTTTACCTTGTTACTGCCTAATATCTGTGTGGTCATTAACCATATGTGCATCGTTAGATAAAACATTTCTTTACTTTGTTACTGCCACTACTAACATTCAATTCTACATTACAACTGTGTATGGATACAGACATTAGTATGGAAGGAAATGTTTTATTTAACGACACACTCAAACACATTTTATGTACGGTTATATGGCGTCAGACATATGGTTAAGGACCACACAGATATTGAGGGAGGAAACCCACTGTCGCCACTTCATGGGCTACTCTTTTCGATTAGCAGCAAATGATCTTTTATATGCAACATCCCATAGACAGGATAGCACATACCATGGCCTTTGATATACATTAGTATGGAAGTAGTGAATTAAATTTGGTCTACAATTACACATATTCCCTTTTTTTTCTCCATCATTATATCTTGATACAATTTCACAGATACATTTACGTGTAGAACCTGACAGGGAACTATAACACAAGTGACTTCAGCTGTCTTCTTGTCTGTCTTGGTATACAACATACATGTGCCTCAAGTTCTATTACATCCAACACAGCAGTGTATTGTGTTACTAGATCCAGAAATAATTCAGTGATATAAAACACAAGACTTGTATCAGAACACCTGCAGTACCAGATATATAACACAGGGTACTCTTCATCACCAATCTTCAGTGAACACAAGCACCACAGTTTGACATCCAATAGCCAACGTCTTTTTTGTGCTGGGGTGTCGTTAAACATCCAATCTGTTCTATTCACTATAACTACATTGACATGTGGGTCAATCATTTATGATGCTATCAATATGGTCTTATGAAATAACAATGTTATGCTATATGTATAATCAGCATATCTATATGTATGGTAATTCCGTAACAAAAAATAATGAATGTTTGTGTTAAGAAAATACAATGAAAACAATGCTTTTAGTAGTTTAAATAATAATAATAATAATAATAAAAAAAAAAAAAAAAAAAAAAAAAAAAAAAAAAAATCCCAATAAAAAACCCCAAACAAACAAACCAAAAAGCCAAACAAACAACCAATAATAACAAGAAACAGAACCCCAGCCCTGTAAATATGTAGGATTATAAAAAGTAAATGTTATACAATAACAGTTGAAGGGGGAATGGATCCATTAAATCTGACATTAAAAAAAACCCCCCACCTCTAATGTTGGTATATTTATCTCAAGTATAAATCCAATTGCAGATCTATTACAAGTACATTCAAGCAGCAGGTTTTAAGTTAAAGCACAGATATACTGTTAAGGATGTTTAAGAAAAACGTGAAACCAGACGATTGTGTTTTTCCCCAGGCATGAACAGCTGTCCATTCATTCACCTGTTTAACAAGAAACAAAAAACAATCAGGTGCTCCGACTTGTTTCTGTAATACAGCCAAAGAATCTTGTCCAAATATGTAACACTTTTCTCCAGGTATGTTCAAATGAAGCAACGGAATAAGCTTATGTTAGGTCTTTTAAAAAAAACCACCCAACAAGCTGATGTTTCCATAAACCTGAGTGACCCCAATTTTACATCCTTGAAACATGTAATTTGTAAAATTTGCTGAACAATTTGTAACACAAGATTCTGAAGTAAGTTTTTAATTAAATAATACAAGTTTTTATGCTATTGGGTTTTTTAGATTGATGATAATGGTAACTTATTTTTGTCTTTGTAATTTAAAAGATGTTATGGGCAACTCCGGGGTCTGGTAAATCAGATGTACAGACAAATGGACAGAAATGTCTCCCTGCTGAGCTTAAAATATTTAAAGCTGTTGATTTTCTGTATACAATATCATTCATGCTGGCAATGCTGATATACTAAAAAATATCATTAAATAATATGAAAGAATTAAAAAAATTTTTTTAAATGGATGTAATTTACATTTAACTACTTCAGGGAACATTTTGTTTTCAAAATTTTGATTAGCGATTTCTTGTCAACTGAAAATTGATTAGCAACTACTGTTTACTGTTGTAAAATTGTGTAGCAATCTCTAAAACTTGCATAGAAAATTGCGACGTGATACTGAACAAAATGTTCCCTGTATATGTGAGCCCAAGATGAACAATAAAAATGCCAAGTGAAAAAGCAAACACTCCAGAGAATTAAAGGTACAAATTCCAGAAATAATACAAAAAAGCCAGAATTTCTATTTTATCTTATGCCAATAACAAAAGTCAAACTAAACGCCGAGATCTTTCATCATGTCCGTAACAACATGTTCACCATGGCCATAACTTGCACTGAAGCAGTACTCTGCAATATGCATTATGGCAATTAAGTAAGTACAGCTGTGGGTTGTGACTATGTTTACACAGAACTTTATTGTCCATAAGATTCAAAATAAATGGTTCTGTAAATATTGTATATATATATATATATATATATATATATATATATATATATATATCGTATGCGGTAAATATTGTACATCACACATGCTATAAACAGTTTTACATGCATCTCTGATACGATTATAAAACTGTTTTATGGTTTAGTAAATCCGACTTCAGTTCATCAGTTAATAGCCATGGAAATTAAGGTCTTGGTCTTGTACTCTATTTACGTGCTCATATCCTATTCAGGGGGCGGGACGTAGCCCAGTGGTGCAGCGTGCGCTCGATGTGGGATCGATCCCCGTCAGTGGACCCATTGGGCTATTTCACGTTCTAGCCAGTGCACAACGACTAGTATATCAAAGGCTGTGGTATGTACTATCCTATCTGTGGGATGGTGCATATAAAAGATCCCTTGCTGCTAATCGGAAAGAGTAGCCCATGAAGTGGCGACAGCAGGTTTCCTCTCTCAATATATGTGTGGTCCTTAACCATATGTCTGACCCCATATAACCGTAAATAAAATGTGTTGAGTGCGTCGTTAAATAAAACATGTCTTTCTTTCTTATATCCTATTCAAAGGTTCAGGCACATCCATCCCATGCCCAGTGTCTGGCATGGCCAGTGGCTCAATTTAGGACAGAAGGGCATGGAAACAGGATTTTTTCTGTTTGTCGTCAGTGATGAGTCGTCATCTACTCAGTAGACATGCCTACCCACTGGATCGGTCCCAATCCTGTCAGTGCTTCATAAATAGTATATCAAAGGCCAGGGTAGGATGGTATGTTATTCTAATGGCAGGAGAGGCTCATCTAATAGATCCCTTGCTGCTCATCAACAGTGTGAGTATGCAGAAGCAGCAGGATTTGTTTTTGTGTTTTGCCATTTTCAGTCTTTGGTCTGAAGATTTGCAATTCCCTCCTGGTTGCAGCCTCCAGACCCCTTCCATCTCATATGCCTTGTTCATGTACATCAGTATATATGGGAAGCCTTTGCCATGATCAAATTCAAGGCCATTAGAAGATCACTCTTCTGAAATGGTGCTACTGCTAGCAATCGTTCATAGTTTTAAATAAGTTATTTAAAGTTTTATTGAAAGACAATCTAATTGCTGTTCTCCTAAAACTTTCCAGGTAAATATAAAAGGAAGTATGAATGAGCATTCATCTTTCCTGGAAAAAAGACTGTACAGGTATATGAGATATGGAAATGTTCTGATGCTTCGATCAATGTGTGACAGTATTTAGGTCTACATGTATATTAAGTAGATATAGAGACAACTAATCATACTATGTTCTTGATCTCTGTCAACAAATAACTGTATGAGAGCTCAGTCCAACAGTTGAAAACTGTATCAGTTTCACCTACAGAATTAGGTATGGAAATGTTCTGATGTGCCAGTCAGTGTGTGTTCGAATGTGACAGCACACATGTATATCAGGTAGACTCAGAGGCAAGTGAGCATACAAAGTACTTTATTTCTGTAAACAAACAGCTGTATGGGAGCCCAGTCCAACAGTTGAACACTTTATCAGTTTGACCTGGAGAATTATGTAGAAAATCTGAGTTGTTAACAACTTTCTGCTCTTTGTGAGATGACTGTGGTGATTCTATCACTGGGAGAGTAATGAGCGCAGGCCTCACTCTGACAGGGACTATGTGACAGACGCAGATAACAACAATAGTATGCAAGATGATTACCCTGGCCAACAGCTTGCTATGGAACCGATGATGTCGGGCTGGCATAGCATGCCTCACAACATGCAACATGTGCCAAAAACAAGTCATACCCAGATCCCAGAAACACAATCAAGGTCACTTGCAAAACACAAACAAAACAGAAAGAAAAGGAAGAAAAAAGAAATAAGAAGAAAATTTCTGGAAAGACTGCACGTAGTAAACGGTGTAACAGGTTCTGTAATGAATAGGTATGCACACAGCCAACCTCCTATGCACTGGTTTAAACGGTTCATTCATCAGATATATTCCAGAAACACCAGTTCATTTCTTGTTTTATATCTCACAGTTAAGTAAACCTACATCATGTAGCATGCAATGTCAATTAACTGTTTTTACTTGTGACTTTCTTTTTTCTGTTCATCATGCATTTAAGAAACACCCATTTATTTCTTGTCTTATATCTCACAGTAAACTAAGGCTACATGGAACATGCAATGTCAGTTAACTGTTTTTACTTTACCTTTTTTAAGCTACATGTAACATGCAATGTCAATTAACTGTTTTTACTTTATGTTTTTATCTGCTCTACAAGAAATAAATGGTGTAACTCTAAAAGTAAATCTTGATGGAATTTAGTTATTCTTTATTTTCTTCATTCACTCCGATGCCATATAACCATAAATGTGTTAATTGTGTCGTTCTTTCTTTATTCATGTGCTATTTCCTCCATTCGTCCTTCCTTCCTTCCTTCATTACTGGTTCTTAATTCCCAAAATGCAAATTCTAGAATGTTTGAATTGTTACAACATGCAATACAAATTGTAAAAACAACAATATAACAACATATGGTTGGTATGTGTACACTGCATTGTCTTAATATTTTTATCACTACCAATGTACAACTACGAGAAGTTTATATAAGTGCAAAATACTTAAGGTTTTCTCTCAGACTAAGGAAAAAAAGTGCAAATGATTAAGTATGACATCAACAGGTGAAGTAATCTACACATATGGTTTCTCTTGAACTTGTAAGAATTTCCCGTTGGAATAGACCGCAGACAAATAATGAAGTACCGCAAAACAAAACGTAAGGTGGTGGGATCAGATGCACACAATTACTGCATACTATTTATAGTTGTAAATGCATTTCCGACCAGTTCCGAGTAAACCCTGCTAAGAATGTAAGCCGCAATTCTGTATCAGTCCAATGGGGAAAAAACCAAAAACCCCCACCACATAACAATTAAAGCCAGCTGTGAAAATTATGACTTACCCCATGATTCAATCATGTTTTCCACATTGTGCTAATGGTTTATTGCACTATTGTTTCTAAAGTAACTATTGTTTTCAGTTACTTATCAAGAAACATTATATAGTCCAGCCATGCAGACCTTTACGGATGTCACACTGACATCTTATTAGTATCAAGTGGTGAAGTTACCCAACATGTATATATATATATATGAACCTTTTTTTTTTAATCATGTTTAATTCAGAGATTATGGCAGTGTGAACCTATCAAAGATGGAAAAAGAATACAATACATGTGTATCATGCACAAGAAAGAAAGAAAGAAATGTTTTATTTAACGACGCACTCGACACATTTTTGTTTACGGTTATATGGCGTCAGACATATGGTTAAGGACCACACAGATTTTGAGAGGAAACCCGCTGTCGCCACTACATGGGCTACTCTTTCCAATTAGCAGCAAGGGATCTTTTATTTGCGCTTCCCACAGGCAGGATAGCACAAACCATGGCCTTTGTTGAACCAGGTATGGATCACTGGTCGGTGCAAGTGGTTTACACTTACCCATTGAGCCTTGCGGAGCACTCACTCAGGGTTTGGAGTCGGTATCTGGATTAAAAATCCCATGCCTCGACTGGGATCCGAACCCAGTACCTACCAGTCTGTAGACCGATGGCCTAACCACTACGCCACCGAGGCCGGTATCATGCACAAATGAATAAATGCATGAACATTTTGGTGTACCGGTACTAAAACTAAACTTAGGAAGCAAAATACATGTATCTCGTAAGTTCATCAAAATCTGTTTTAACACCAAAATAATAATAGATAAGTCAACACTTTAAATGTAAAATGGAACAACTGACTAGCTCAAAATTTTGCAACTACAGAAACTGTAAGTCTAATTCACATGTATATGTAGCTACATTTGTTCAAACATGTTTCCAGTTGCTAATAATATTCAGACAAGACAGCAACAAAACATGTTTCCAGTTGTTTAATAATATTCAGACAAGACAGCAACAAAATCATGTTTCCAGCTGTTTATAATATTCAGTCAAGACAGCAACAAAACATGTTTCCAGCTGTTTATAATATTCAGTCAAGACAGCAACAAAACATGTTTCCAGCTGTTTATAATATTCAGTCAAGACAGCAACAAAACATGTTTCCAGTTGTTTACAGATTTCAAACAAGACAACAAGCCAACTTAGTGTACTGCTTGCCTGTAATGCAGAAAATATGCCGCAGTACTGATATGCATTTGTTACATTCCCAACACCGTTTTTGTTCTTTGGTAAAAATGATAGCAACTATTCCCTGAACCGACAGAAGCATCCTGGCAGCATTGGTAGACACTGGTATTTGACCATGAAACAACAGGTGGGTGAGATATGGTCTTCGGTATAAGTAGTCACTTGTCATTATCGCAACTGCTCCTGAAAACAAATGCATCATGCACTGTGATGACTCGGATACCACACATCTCTGTAAAGTATCTGTCTGACAGAGTGACAAATAATACGATCTCATATAAAGGCATGATGAGTTGGTTTCAGCTCCCACAATGGTAATGTGATGTGAGGAAGGTACATAAGACTTAGAAGATAAAAAAACACAAAAACAAATCCCTCAAGCATTCTAAGAGTACTGTTAAAGCTATACATGTCCCCTACTGGGCCCAACAAATTTGAGTTATCTCCTAACTTCAAGGACGATAACTGTAAAATAAATGGGTAAATCGCCATGGAAGTCAAACCCTATCTCTAACAGCACATGATAAAGCCATACACAAAATTTCTGCTCAGTATTTTGAGGCATTGAAAAAAAAAACATTGGATGAAGAAATCAGCTGACAACCGACAGGACGGAGATCACATCTATATTCTCCCTGCAGTTTGACTGGTAAACGACTAATATAATGAGTGTCTAGTTAACATTATTACATACATGTATACGTGACATCAAGTTTCTTTTGTACATTGGCATTGTAGCTCAGTGCCTGAATGAGGTTTATATATCACAGGATCAGACACAATCTGTGGACTCTCTGTTCTTTCCTTCATTGTCCCAAAAAAGTTGGTTTTATTTAACGACACCACTAGAGTACATTGATTATTAATCATTGACTATTGGATGTCAAACACACGGTAATTTTGACATATAGTCTTACAAAGGAAACCCGCTACATTTTTCCATTAGTAGCAAGGGCTCTTTTCTATGCACCATCCCACAGACAGGATAGTACATACAATGGCCTTTGATGTACCAGTCGTGGTGCACTGGCTGGAATGAGAAATAGCCCAATGGGCCCACTGATTGGCATTGATACCAAATTGACCATGCATCAAAAGAAATGTTTTATTTAATGACGCACTCAACACATTTTATTTACGGTTATATGGCGTCAGACATATGGTTAAGGACCACACAGATTTTGAGAGGAAACCCACTGTCGCCACTACATGGGCTACTCTTCCGATTGGCAGCAAGGGATCTTTTATTTGCGCTTCCCACAGGCAGGATAGCACAAACCATGGCCTTTGTTGAACCAATTATGGATCACTGGTCGGTGCAAGTGGTTTACACCTACCCATTGAGCCTTGCGGAGCACTCTCTCAGGGTTTGGAGTCGGTATCTGGATTAAAAATCCCATGCCTCGACTGGGATACGAACCCAGTACCTACCAGCCTGTAGACCGATGGCCTACCATGACGCCAACGAGGCCGGTGACCATGCATCAAGCAAGTGCTTTACCACTGGGCTACGTCCTGCCCCTTCATTGTCCATGCCACCATGCAGGGTTCAACTTAACAGCAGCACTAGTGGTAATTGTGATATGAATTGCCAATGATTAGGACCTTTACCAATGGCAGTTTTTTGCCACTCAATACAAATTATTGCCATCGATTAAAGGGATAATTGGGTTTTTGTATTTTTTCTGTTGCAAACAATTAATGGTTTAAAATTGCTGTAAG
This sequence comes from Gigantopelta aegis, assembly GCF_016097555.1. Taxonomy (NCBI): domain Eukaryota; kingdom Metazoa; phylum Mollusca; class Gastropoda; order Neomphalida; family Peltospiridae; genus Gigantopelta; species Gigantopelta aegis. Next base: position 54,682,040 of record NC_054702.1, read on the forward strand.
CAGGGCCGGATTTAGACCGGGGGGGGCGGGAGAGGAGAGACCCGGGGCACTTCAGGTTCAGGGAACCCTCAACATAAAAATTAAATTACATGACAAATATAAAAATGAACTAATTTTGTAATTATTACATTTTTTTTTATAATTAAAGTCCTTAGTCTGGGGGGGCCCTCTGGCAGGGGGGCCTGAGGCAATTGCCCCCTTTGCCCCCTTATAAACCAGGCACTGGCTTAAAACTGGTGTAGGTGAGGCATTTTGGTTATGACAGAAACCTTTCAAAATTGTATGTGCTACCCTATATGTAGGTACAAGTAGCAGTGAGTTTTCTCTCATCATTAATGATCGTATGTCAAGATAACCACTGTATGTTAGAAACCAAATAGGTGTGATTTAAAATATGCTACAAATGCGGATTTAATTGTCCTTGAAGGTACTTGAGCTGGCTTCCAGAGATGTCATTGAAAGTTAACTCCAATACCCTCAACCCTCCAATTCCCAATAATGAAAGCTAGACACAAGTGAATGGTTTGCTCATAACAATGTCAAATACATTTTTTTTTTAAAAAGAACCTTGTACTATGTTAGTGCATTTCATGAACCTCTTTAATCCAATATCATCAAAATATGAACTTTGGTCAGCGAACAAGTCTATGCAAATTTATGCCATACAGCATGCAAGCATTATTATTTTTATAAAACCATGGCGAAATGCAAATAAATGTTAGAATATAAAATATAATTTAATATCCAAATTACAAGTACATGACTTAATAGGGTGGTTTCAGTAGAAAGCATTTAGAGTTTTATATATATATTAAAAGCGAACTAATATTGACATAAGATTGCCAAACATGCAAAAGTATTAACTCGATGGCGATATACATACATGTACATGTACAATGTATATATTATACTATACATATGTACATGTACCTGCATATGTTGACAGTTAATAGAATGAACAAAATAAAATATTGACAAACACAAAACCAATCTCAAAACCATGATATATTTTAAACAAGGGAAAGGTTTTAATAATTAAAACAATATTGTTACCAGTAGTCAGAAATTTCTTTTAGACCTCTCTAAAATCTCTACCGTCTGGAAAGAAAATATGTATTGCATGTGAGTGCGGGGGTTGTTTGCTTTTTTTTCTTCTGTTTTTAGTGTGAATGTTTAAAACTGTTTAAAAGAACAACTTGTAAAAGAACAATAATAAACCTTATTTTAATGATTACAAACTCTAAAGCAACAGAAAATAAACCATTTCAGTAATGAATTTTATATATACCAAAAATGCATGTAATGAATTGTTTCTATAAAGAATGCATGTAAAAAAAAACCATATCATTGTTTATAAGTTAGAAATACAGAAATTACAAGTCTAATGTCCTGAGATGAAAATTACTTTGGATAAACACCCCACCCACCCACCCAAAAAAAAAAGAGAAAAAAAAAAGAGAAAGACTGCCCCCCCCCCCCCCACAAAAACACAAAAATGTTTGAGGGTTTAACAAAAAAAGCTAAATAAAATTATAATATTATGTTATACATTTTTGTATTAAAAAACAATTGATGGTTTACATTGCAACATTTTATTTTGTTCATACATATCATTATGAACTACTACTTACATTTGCAAGAATTATTTTTAAAATAGCACTGTATGTTAATTTGTTCTCTATCTCCCATGCAACAATATTACTAGCTCTCTACTACAAATACACCCTGCATACCTTTACAACACATCAGTTTAATCCTACCAGCATCAAAAGTGCCATGAAAATATTGTGCTCAACAAAATGTGCTGATTTTAAATTAATATAATCTAAAAAACCCAAAAGAACATTACATTTTTGAGCATCCAGATTCCAAACGCCATGATGCAGGCGATGAAACACAGAAATGCGAGAGCCATCAATGCTGTCATTGCAGTCACCACAGCCATCAGGTCGTCAGCCATCTTGGAAACGGGTGCAAAGTTGGCTAGTCGAATATGTGCAATAACCATCAAGATTCCACTAATTGTAAGTCACTGATGAGGTATCCATTTATAAATTTTTAAAAACTCTACAGAAACTTTATAACAGAAGAACTATAGATGTTTCAAGACTGAATCAAAAACCAACAAGAAAAATCTGTCTTTGATTCCAGATTATTCTAAATACCAAATTTGATGTTGTTAAAATAAGATTACCTGTCACTGGTTCATGAATACTATTTTGTTGTACTGTTATTAATTGGTATTCTAGAATTTAATCCAAAATATCAATTGAAAAATGTTCTGGCTTCAGTAATGTGGAAACCAGAAATCCATCCATGACATTTTGCTTTAGGCATAAAGCAAAACACATGCAAGATAAAAGAGCAAGTGACGACGTAAGAAGTGAAACTCTGCCCAACCTTTTGCAGATGTATATATATGATCGACAGTAATAGCAAAAACTTGTGATTTCCTCAAAGTGGCTGCACAAGTTCCATGTATGTATGTATCACTTCAACAATGATAGTAGAATTTATTTACACTGCTGCAGATTCTGAGATCAAGAAGAATATAAAGGTGGAAAGTAGGACATATATCACTTACAGTTATTTCACATTTTGATAGTAATCCTTCTCAAAATTATTTCATCTTTTATGATCAACAACATGTAGGTAATAATAGAATTTAATGATGGTTAAAGATGGTTTTCTCCATGAATCATTGATTACTTCACAAATTTCCAAGAATCCCCATACATGTATGAAGTTTATTTCCAGTTGGAAAGTGTCTTCACTTCAGTAATCAGTTCCTGTTGTGGCTACTGGACAACTTCAGCAATGGAAACCGGATCATTCTCGTCAAGGTCAGACACTTTGCTTTCTGACATTCTTCGAAACACAATATAGGAAGTTACTACTGGCCATAACTCTTCTTCGAGGAAATACGACTTGTTTTTTCAAGAAAGCATTACAGGTTAGTTACAAATAGATGGCAATGGTGCTGTCAACTGAAGGTTATCTGATGAGACTGACATAAACACTTTCTTTGTTCTTTACATGTAGCAACGAAAACAAAAAAACCCCAAGCTCAATGCTTTTCAAACATTGGAGGGAAATCACAGCCGAATTTGAGACTATCGGACTGCAAACCATTAATTCATGCCGTCTCCTGTACATTCATACTTCCAGTTTTAAAGAGAAAAGAAATCTTCTCTTAATCATGTCTCATGCAGCTACGTCCCAAAGACATACATTTGTACACATAAACATTCTATGTATACCTTCAAGTTCAAAGTACATCTTCACTGCTGTGCACACAAAATAGACATAAATCAAACCCTGATGTGGAAATCTGAAATCCTTGCGAGGTTTGCAAGTTATATGAGTATTTTATTCACCACTTTTGAACAATTCGACACTCCAAATCTGACACCATAATCCAACACAACAGGATTTGAATACGTAAAGTTTTTCAAATGCCAAGTGGTCAAGTTTTTGAAGAATGTGTTTACCGAGTGAACAGCCAGCTGATACTAGTGAATCAGATTCAGTTAGAATAGGTAATTAAAATACCGGACACTGGTTCTAACAAGTTGACTGAATACTCAGTATGTTTGACTTGATACTCGTTCGCACACAACTATTGCCAGAACTGTTTGCAAACATGGGTGTTAGCAGGCAGCTTTTATCTTTTCGTTTAATTGGTTCAGCATCTGTATGTAAACGTATTTCAATGTAAAGACTTGAAAAATGCTGGAATATGCATGTGGTTCGAAAACAATCAAAACATCAATTACTTCCAACAACAAGATATCTCAATTTCAGAAAACATCGTTAACAATGAAGAAATAGGAAATGCAGATGGCATTTCATGAAACATTGATTACAAATACACCTGTTCATAAAATGCATCTCAAATATGTAGATAAAAAAAAAAATCAACAGGTATATCACATTTGTAAATATTCTTTGCCTTTTTCAATAAAGAAAAGAAAACGAAATCCAACAGATTCAGACACTGGTGAAAAACATTCTTCTTTCCATTTACTGACAAGACTGCTGAAAACTAAGACACTGTGGCAATTCCATTGCTCCGATCTGACTAAGAATACACTCCTTAATCAGGTGTGTGACAAACAAGTCCGTTTGAAGCAGCAATCAATCCTAGAAACTCTGCTCCCTAAAACTTTGTCCTGTGTGAAAAAAACTCATCAAGACCACCGACACAAAAAAAAACACAACATAATCAAACTGCAGAGTTTCTAATCTTGCCACTTGATAAGAACGGGTGATTGGCACTGTGATGATTTTTCCATGTTGACAAGCAGACGGCTGGATTGTATCCTAGAGGCAATGTGACTCTGGAGAAAGAGAGAGAGGAGTAGCAGACGTCACCTAGCTATGCTACAGGTAGGGAATGAACACTGTGCTATATATATATATATATATACACATATAGGAAGAGAGAGAGAGAGAGTTTTGTGTGAATGCGACTGCAAGGAGTAGTACAGACCGCATGCCGCACAGGTCACTGCAGGCAGTGCCAAGCTCTCTACAACCGAGTTCAATGCAGAAGAATATATCTGTATATCAAACTCCAGTAGATGTCAAAAGTATAAGAAATAAACATCTCAGCAAAGTTGCTAACAGTGCTGAAGAACACTATAGTGAAACCCTTCTAAACCAGACCCTCTCGAAACCAAGACAAATGTCCGGTTTAAAGAGGGGTCCAGTTTAGGGAGGTTATGTTCTGTCCTGGTTTAAAAAAAAGGGACTCTGTAAAACGTCAGGTTTTGAGGAAATTCCGGTTTACAGAGGGTCCGGTCTTGAGAGGTTTTACTGTATTTCCCAATGTCTAGCACAATTCCTGCTGTACATACATGTAACAGATGTTAAAGAAACATCTCATATTTTCTCAGGTGCTCTTGCAACCAATCAACACCAACACCAAAAATACATATTTCCCTTTCGTTTTGTTGTAAATATAATATTGTCAAATATACAATTAATTGTCAAAAACGTTTATGTCACTGTTGTAATGCCTTGTCAAACAATATAATTTTTTGTTTTAAACTTCAGGCAGGTACGAGTGCTCTATATGTAAGACTGTATCTGTGTGTGGTCTATATAAATATACTGGAGGGAATTAATTAAAATTTCAAATTCTGTAACCTACATGTAGGTGAGACAAAAAAACCAGACATCTTATTCCCAAGTTAATTAGAAAAAAATATATCTATATCTATATTTCAAATGGTAATTATTTATGAGTGTATGAATCAAGTGTACATATATATCATGCACAAACAATTATGTGTACATGTAATTTCTTTCTTAAAACATATGGTAGGTAGACCACTGTTAGTGTTGCGAATTGGTTGGAATTTCATTATCAATCATCGGTTATAATTCATTTGCACCAACCGATCAACTTTCATTATACAACTGGCTAGAATTATATGAACATAAGGATTTTAATTATAAGGACCAAGCACCTATTGTGTTCACCAGGATAAACTCTACAAATCATTAATTTTACCTTGAATACTTATTTGGTGTCAGTTTTCTTTATGTGAACACATGAAAACAAACATAAACCCCAGCATATTTAAAATACAGATATCAATTTATCATTTAAACCATTTGAACAATTACAATTAAACTTTTCCACAACAATCGATTATAAATTTTTATCATCAATCATCACCTTAGAAGGAAGGAAGGAAATGTTTTATTTAACGACGCACTCAACACATTTTATTTACAGTTATATGGGATAGGACATATGGTTAAGGACCACAGATATTGAGAGAGGAAATCCACTGTCACCACTTCATGGGCTACTCTTTTCGATTAGGTCAAGGTCAAAGGGTTTTACGTGCACGTTCAGAGCAAGCTGTTGTAGCGCACGCCTGTCGTGGGCACAGGTGCCGGCCTTGGCCGGCCTCTCTGTCCAAGACAGGAAATTTTCGATTAGCAGCAAGGGATCTTTTATATGCACCATCCCACAGACAGGATAGCACATACGACGGCCTTCGATATACCAGTCGTGGTGCACTGGCTGGAACGAGAAATAGCCCAATTGGCCCACTGACAGGGATCGATCCCAGACCGACCACGCATCAAGTGAACACTTTACCACTGGGCTATGTCCTGTCCCAACATTAGAAGAGCTCAACCCAATCCATTTTCAATTTTTATCAATCAATGAAATATCTCTCTAACTACGTGTGTATATATATATATCACTCCTGAAATCTAAAATCTGAACTATTAATAACAGGTACATGTACCAAGGCTATACAATATAATTATTAATCTGTATCAACATGCCTCTGAAAATATGTGATAATTGTTCATGCATACGGTAATTTGTGCAAGACACCAGCCTCGGTGGCACAGTGGTTAAGCCATTGAACTACAGGCTGGTAGGTACAGGGTTCACAGTCTGGTAACGATTCCAACCCAGAACGAGTTCTTAAGGGTATCAATGGGTAGGTGTTAGGCCACTACACCCTCTTCTCTCTCACTAACCAACTAACAACTAACCCACTGTCCTGGACAGACAGGACATTAAATTAAAGTTCATCATTTACATGGTCATGATGGGATATACAAAAAAAAAGAAAAAAGAAAAAGAAAGAAAAAAGATATGGGTTACTTAATTTGATTTTGAGTAACCCATAAATGGATTACATGTACACAAATTTTCAATTCTCTTATAGGCCTGTTTCAATAAATGCATGTAACGAGGGAAACGTAACTCCAAGAAAGTTATAGGATTAACCATTTTGTCTCAAATGTCTGCAGGCCAAATTAGCCTAAGTAAGATGAATGTAGCATATGCAGAGGGAGTGCAACCAAAGCCACATTATCAGGCCTTAACATGCTGGTAAACATATGTATAGCCTCAGAAACTCACAGGTAGCATTATCTCACGATAGAAAGAATAAAAAGAAAGATTATTGTTCGATAAGTTATTTTAAAAATTGATATGTTATAGCTGGTCGAAACCGGTTCAGTCACATCCTATGCAATATATTGAGATTATTATACGAGCTTGTGTGTCGTACTGATTTTACAAAATGAGAATCAGGATTCTTGTATTGCATGAGTGAGAGCGAGATTAATACATGAATTCCGACATGTTTCATAAAATCAGTTCAAAACACACGCAAGTGTAATAATTTCTTTATTATCCATATTTTTTTTTTTTTTGTGTGTGTGTGGTTTTTTTAATTAATAACAAGGACCGTCTGAACTTTTACAACCACCAGTAGAAGGAGACGATAAAATGATGTCATAAAGTTTGTTTTGTTTAATGACACCACTAGAGACATTTATTTATTTATCATCGGCTGTTGGATGTCAAACATTTGGTAATTTTTTACATATAGTTTTAGAGAGGAAACACATGTAGTTTTAGAGAGGAAACCTGCTAAATTTTGTTATTAATAGCAAGACGTCTTTTATATGCACCATTCCACAGACAGGATAGCACATACCACAGCCTTTAATATAGCAGTTGTGGTACACTGGCTGGAATGATAAATAGCCCAACCGTCAATTCCAGACCGACCGCACATCAAGCGAGCACTATACCACTGGGCTACGTCCTGTCCCAACAACTAATAAAGACTATTATTGATGATCTTGTTTTACAGCTACATGTATGAAGAAACAAGTTTAAAGAAATCAGTGAAGAAACCTTGTGCAGAAGAAGATGTGGGGGAAAAAAAAGAGATATCTCCAAGAAGTACAAATATCAATTCAAAGCGACTGCAAAGCAATTACAATATATCTCTTATTTCTTAAACAGCTGTGGAAATCCACAAAAAAAAAAGTGTACAGCAGTCGATAAAAAACTCAGTAAATTCCCAGAAGATCTTGTGAAAGAAAGAGAGAAAAAAAACCCACCATTTGTAGTTCTCTATTTCCAGGTGAATTTTTTTTTATTGCATCTGACAACAGACATCATACAGTGGCTCCACCTGTCCATCTTCGAGTTCTCGAAGCATCCACTGAATTCTCCACAGATAAGTAAGTGAAATCTTGTGTGGCCTAGCTGCCGAACCGGTCCATTTGTCTTTGGACGGCTACACCCAAATGACCTTAGCAAAAGGTTAAGACACCAAAATAATCACAATATAAATTTTATCTGTCTGAAATTCATATATGCTTGTTGTAGAGTGAATGTCAAAGTGATCCAAAAAACAGCTTGCAAAAATAAATTTCTGTCCCGGATTGGGCCCCTGGCCTCCAGAGACCGAACCCGGGGTGGACATGCTCGAAGCCTTAGTGGTATAGGAGCATGGGAAAGTCTTCACACACACGCAAAAATAAAGTTCTTCCAACTACAGGTACAAGCAGAAACCAGAATGAAATATACAGCTTTCTGCAGATGATAAGTCAGTAAGACAGTCAATTAATCAATAGTTTTAATATACGAAATACCGAAATGGCGTGTAGAGAAAGTACATTTCATATTAAGCAAGTTAAGAGGACATAAACAATTCATATACATAGTACAAACAAGTAAACAAAATTAATATTTTTACATGGAATATTCAGCCCTTGATATTGCTTCAGCATTCGGCAGATATGATATAAAAACTGAATTAAACTGATTAACTTTAGCATTCCCCCCATGCACATAATGCTAGGATCACAGTACCAACTGCCACAGAAAGTTGGCCAACTTTTTCCTGTCACGACTTCTACGATGGTCCAGTTGCTATTCAGAGTGCTCTTACAACTCGATTCTCATCGCACAACTCATTAGTTGTTAATCTGAGTGTACCTGTGTTAAGTCGGGAGTTGGGGAAATTACAATGCAACAGTCGAGTTGACCAACTTTCTGTTGGCAGTTGGTAGTCTTAGATTAGCATTACTGTGAGAAGACATTTAAAATACAAATGCTGAGGTAGTTTTCTAATTGCAAAGACTGAATATTATATATGTCTCTTTCTAGATTTCTTCATAATCTCAAGAATGAATGATGAATATATAGCCCCACCTTCTTTCAATGCTTGTCTGAACAAGACAACACTTTATTGGTAAATGTTATTGTTGAGACAAGGACTGGTACATGGAGTTAAGATGGGAAAGGAATGTTTGTTTAATGTTTAATCAAATATGACTATTAAGTGTAAAAAAAGAGATGGTGATAGTGACATGTAACACAATACCAGCATCCAGGCTACCAAACGGCAGAAGAAGATATTTTATTTTGCAACCACTGTTTATACCGACTGATTACAGTATAGCTAGTGACCAATTGAAGCAGAGTCTTAAACTGCTATTAGCAGGATACCACTAGTCATCGAATCTAGCTAAGCCTGACTTGACTAGTGTACTTTGGACTAGATTTTCAACAGATCAGTTATTAATATTATTAATTTCAATACAGAATATCGAAAGAAAGCTTGGTGTTGGTGTGTCCATAAGAAAACATTTATATTTATTTATTATGAATTAAGACATAAAACATGTTCCTAATGAGAATAATTTAACATGTTACAACTACATGAATACACCATGCAGTACCAAAAAGTTAAGTGGAAAAATGTACATTAGATGCTATTAGTATGGGAACAAAATGACGAATCTCAAAAAAAGAGAGAGAAACAAAAAAAGCTGACAGGTAAGAAACCCAACATTAGTTGTTAAGTAAATCTGGACAAAATGTAATATTTTAATCAGTATTTTATCAGTTAGAACTGTTTTTGTCATAGGATATAAATGTGAATGCCACAATCATTTCCATTTCTCTGTCGACAAAAACAAGAATGTCTTTTTTCTAGGTCATAACTTTAAAAATAATAAAAAAAATACTTCCAATGTCAGATGTCGGTTTACTTATTACAACAGACTCTTTCCTGGATATATATATAGGTAAGCATGTTTATGTAATTAACGCAAGTGATCAACAGACGGCGCTCTTTGACGCATGCACTTGTGGTGAAATAATTAGTGTCAAATAGAAGTAGCAGTAGTACCCGTTTTATTATGGTCAAAAATAGCATCAGTGGAAAAGGAAAGACAGATAGCATATTGATTTTTTTTTCTAACAGATCACTGGAACTTAATACTGTCAGATGCAATACAGAATCTACTTTTAAAAAAGAATAAATTATCAGCAAATCATAAACAGTCATTATGTCTTGATGACTATACAGCTAAAAACACCAAAACAAAAAAGCCACACACTCTTCCTCACCCACAACCTTCAACCAAAAACAAATATCATTAATACAGGAAGAAAGGAAATAAATTATTTTAAGCATCAAACATTGTGACACTAGACTAGAAAAGAAAAACTTTCACTCCTTCCAATTAGCAGTCAGGGATTTTTTTCTCCATAGATGACAGAATGAGGGAATCCCAATGAACCCACAAGAAGGGATAGATTTTACAAGGTACACATGAAGGTGTTCGACTACTGATATCAACTGATATCAATCCTGTCTCTATGGAAGAAAAGTTGAAAGTTTATATTATTTAACAACACCACTGGAGCACACTGATTTATTAATCATTGGCTGTTTGATGTCAAACATTTGGTAATTTTTAAACATACATGTACATGTTGTTTTCAGAGGAAACCTGCTACATTTTTTCTTTAGCAGCAAGGAATCTCTTATATTCACTTTCCCACAGACATCACATCACATACCATAGCTTTTGATATACCAGTCATGGGCACTGGTTAGGAAAAAAAATAATCAGAGAATAGGTCCACTGAGAGGATTCGATCCTTTGACCTAAGCACCTCAGGTAAGACCTCGATCTACCGAAGAAAGGAGATGCATTTTCACCAATTTTACCTGTTGTACAAAAATGTTTTCATATTACCGTATATCTTAGCTTATAAGTTGTTTTTTTCAACAAAATAAAAATCAGGGACTCTATCAGCTTGTAGGCAAGATTGACTAATAAAGATTGACTAATAACATACTGTATTGAAACAAATTTTTATCATCTAGACAGACATACATACATACCTGTATATATGTATGGACAGGCAGACAGACAGACAGACAGACAGACAGATCACCTTGGTTGGCACTGATCTGGCCTTTTTTCTGTTTGCTGGTTAATGTAAACCAACATGAAAGGGATGGAAACTACCAGCTGATATGTTTATTGATAGGCTAACATTTGTGTGTGTTGGAGGCGCTATGTTTGTATTTTGTAGGTGGTGTATGTACATTTGGCTTCTGAAATTACAAACTATAAATACACCTGTAAATACTCAGGAGGATTTGCCGTATCGAAAAAAAGACGTTTTAATAGATACTGTTTTATCCAAGAGGTGGGCATCACCGGCCGACCATGTCCCGAGTCAGGTCCCTGGCTATCCAGAAACAGGACCAGGGATGGACATGCCTGAAACCTTAGTGGTATATGGGCATGTTAAAAAAGTTCACGGTCAAGCTCAACTGGCCGACTCCAGCCTAGAAAGAAAATAACTGCTGATGCTGTGAAGTGTGGTGTTTTGGGAAAGGAAAGGAATAGTTGTTTGACAATACAGTTCAGGCCATTATAGCTATTTCTATAGTGTTACGTGTGTTTGTAAAACATATGGTACTTTTCAACTGTGGCCTGTGAAAGAAAACTGCAGTGATACAAGGTACATTTAGATAACAGTAATGACGTAGATACAAATGTATATTCATAGATGTTCACCCCATTGTATATTAAAAAAAAAAAAAAAAAAAAAAAAAATTAACTTTAACAAAAAAAAAAAAAAAAAAAAAAAAAAAAAAAAAAAAAAAAATTAAAATTTTAATTAATTTTTTACACACATAGGCACAAATATAAACCAAGTTTCAATGATGCAGAGTTTATAGTTTGTGAGAAATAGAGCTAAAAGTGAAACGTTAACATTGAGCCAATGCAAAAGTTGATGCCTTCACTGCCACCACCGCCTGAAAAGTACCTATATCTCACCTTTTTACTTCATAAAGGCATGACGACAGCGAGTTTCCTCTGCCAATATCTGTGTGGTCCTTAACCATATGTCTGATGCCATATAACCTTACATAAAATGCGTTGAGTTCGTCGTTTAATAAAACATTTCCTTCATAAAGGTGAGACAAAACACAGAACTATTTTCGGTAGATTATAATCTAACATTACTTCTGGATAATTTGAACTAAAAGCAAAAAGCAAAAGAAAAAAGGTCCCCCCCCCCCCCCCCCCCCCCCCACACACACACACAAGACCTTAATCCATGAATATTGACAATGCAGGATGGGGGGGGGAAAATAGAGATTATCAGCAAGGAGTGTTTTATATGCACTTTAATTCCACAAACAGGACAGTACAAACACTATGGTCTTGGTATATTAGTTGGAACACTGATTAGAAATAACTCGATGTGTTGACTGATCTGCATATCCCAGTGCCCAGTTTTGAGGAAATGAATGAAAGAGATTTACATGTAACTTATCATATTTTTCAAAGAAACTTGGTAATAAGCAAGCAGACAAATTTGCCAACAGCTGGTGGGCTCCAAGCAAAGAATCAAGTATGCCTTATCTATGAGAGAAAATCTTAATGCTTTACCATTAACCTGTGCATACCAATTGAATGAGGCATTGCTGAATGAAGCTATATGACAAAATGTAAAAGAGTAAATGAAATAAATTCCTTGACATGAACATTCCACCATCCAGCCAGTGAATCCATTTTCTGATTGTGGTTATCTCAGCCAGTGACTGGTATATCAAAGGTCGTGGTATGTGCTGTGCTGTCTGTGGGAAAAGTGCTAATAAAAAATCTCTTGTTGCTAATGAAAAAATGTAGCAGGTTGCCTCTAAGACCACATGTCAAAAATACCAAATGTTTAATATTCAACAGCTGATGATTTATAAAGCAATGTGTTCTAATGGTGATGTTAAGTAAAACAGGGCTTCTAGAATTTACAGGGCTTCTAGAATTTACAGGGCTTCTAGAATTTACAGGGCTTCTAGAATTTTTATAAAATTCACTAGCCATGAGATCAGTGATTTAAAAAATGTACTAGCCACGATTAAAAATTCACTAGCCCTACTTTAAGTTAATATAGTTTTACTAAATAATATTAGTAATAATCAAATATGTCACCTAAATGAGGAGATACTAGATAGAGCTTAAAAACACTAACATTGGGGGGTTGGGGTGGGGGCAGGATATTCATATTTATAAAATAGACTTAACTCCAACATTTAACCAAAAATATTCACTAGCCATCGTACATGGCAATAGTTGTTATTTACTAGCCCAACATTGAATATCACTAGCTAGCCATGGGAGTGGGGATACCATAATCTAGAAGCTCTGAGTAAAACAAACTTTCTACCATCCAAATCCCCTTCAAAAACACTAACAAAATAAGAAATCTTCATTTTCTTTGGCTTAGGAATATAAATATGGTAAACCACCATAACACTGCCACCTCAACCCAGCAAGAAAGTAATATAGAATTAATAGAAATGAAACAAAAACATTGTTGGTAACCAGGCCAAAATATACATTGTATAAAGAAATAAAAACTGGAGTTAGCGGCACTTAAATATATTAATACTTATGAGTCATTTTACATGCAATAAACTGTTGAATGATAAGCACAGGTAGTGTTGCCTTTTTGTATGACCAGAACGGTCTCTGTTTAATGCATTCACTTGGAAGGTGGCCAGTGATTAGTCATCTCGGGTCAAGCACAATTTACACGGGAGTGTGGATATGTGCTTTCTGTTTCCGATACACGAGCTCTGTCTATTTACACTTTGCTCAATCAGACCCAGCACATTGTGTGATGCATAAACTCCAGGTATTAACATCATTCCATCTACTACACAGCTAAAACTGGAATCTCACTAAGTGATAAACAGGCCTTAGGATCAATTCCTCGCAGTGGACTAGATTTTTCACCAGTTCAAACCAGTTTCACATAACTAAAACATGGAAAACCCCCAGCAGTATTTGCTATAGGAATAAAAGTGCATATTATTGATAACAATCTGAAAGAGGACTGTAACAGGTTTTTTTTCTCACATACTTTATTGATTACCAAAAAGTTACATGAATGTTGATGACATAATTTTTGTGTTATATGTGATTGAGATTCAAGTATTGCTATCTTAGAAAAGTTAGTTAGTTTGTTTGTTTTAATTAACGACACCACTAGAGCACACTGATTTATTAATCATTGGCTACTGGATGTCAAACATTTGTTAATGTTAACATATAGTCTTAGAGAAGAAACCCGCCACATTTTTCCACTAGTAGCAAGGAATCTTTTATATGCACCATCCCACCAATAGGATAGCACACAACACTAGCTAGAATGAGAAATAGCCCAATGTGTCCACCGACGGGAATTGATCCCGGATCTTAGAAAAGAGACTTTGCCGTTTGGGCTGCTTTTCTCTAGTAACAGATGGGTCAATGGAATTAGTGGGCATTCAACCCGCTTCCTCCAGATACATGCACCAGTTACATGTAGACTGCTTTCTTCTGGTAATTTCACTGAACAGGATGCATCAAACTTTATTAGATATACAATGTACCAATAATAATAAAGCTCCATCCCATCTCACTTCTGTAAATGAATCCACAACAAACAAACCAGAAGAACTTGTGTGGTGCTGATGGATTTATGTACATAGTACTGCAACTGCAACTTGCTACTACTGCAAATTTCCTTGTATAAGAAATGACAGCACTGCTAACGGTATGATAGAGCATTTCATAACACAGCAGCAGTGCTCTCTGAAGTTGGACCAGATTACCAGCAACAAAGAATGCTGCACCATCTCCTTGCAGGCATCACTCACCTGGGAAAGCATAACAGCACTGACAAATTGGGCTGCCATTTGGGCAGAGTTTCTCTGACGTTGGGAGAAATATATGGAATATTTCTCAAGCGGGCCAGTTGGCTAATGTCAGACGATATGCAGGTATGGTGGTGGGTGATGAAAAAAGAACAGACAAACAATACGGGGCCCAATCACTATCAAAGAAAAAATTAACTTCTCAGCAAGAAATGATACAATACAGATGGTCAAACAAATGGTTTTGTTAAGTGCTGTCTATTATGTGTATATACAATATAATTTCTGGAGACAAAACTTCAAAGGATCATTCTATATTCACTTAAATTTCCTACACATGTCTTACCTTTTCTGAATATTTAAAAAACAAGACTCCTGTTATTTAAAAATTATCTAGACTATTGGCAGCCCATAAGCCTTTAAATTATGTTTTTATAGTTAGCATGCAATGTGATGAAATGATCTTTCTGACTGAAAGAAAGAGGATGGTTAAACACCTCAGCATAATGAAGATAAAACTAGATTATTAAAAAAGGAGAACCCTCTATATTCGTCTTGATCAGCAGCATGGGGTCGGCTTGTATGTCTTTATGACAGAAAACGGCTTAGTTGGTAGGGTGCTCGGATTGAAGGAAGAAAATGTTTCATTTAACGACGCACTCAACACATTTTATTTACAGTTATATGGCGTCAGACATATGGTTAAGGACCACACAGATATTGAAGGAGGAAACCCACTGTCGCTTCATGGGCTACTCTCTTCGATTGGCAGCAAGGGATCTTTTATATGCACCATCCCATAGACAGGTGCACTGGCTGGAGCGAGAAATAACCCAATTACAAACCGACCGTGCACCAAGCGAGCCCCGGTGCTTGGATTCAGGGATTAAATTCAGTCGGTTATTTTTTTCCTCGTTCCAGTCAGTGCCCCAATACAGCTAACAACCCCTACAATTACCCATAGCCATCGGCAATGCCATGAAGATTACTCTGTAGTCTTTATATTTAATTCTTTTTCAAAAGCATGTTTGTTTTGGCCATGGACATACGGTATTCATAATTGCAGGGGTTTGGCTGATGTATCAAAAGCAGTGGTATGTGCTGTTGTCTATGGGAAAGTAAATATTGTTGCTAATGGAAAAAAATGGTGAGCTGTATAATTACATTCTATTACCTAAGCACCTCGGGTGAACGCTCTACCGACTGAGCTAAATCTCGCCCCAAATTGCAAATCAATTAGTCGGGTTATTTTGTTTTTAAAATCTAGTTGGTCAGCAAGTTTGTTGTCTGAGATAAATAAAACATAGTAGAGCACTACTTAATTACTTAGTACATACAAGTTGAAAAGAAATACCATATTATCAGTTACGTAGAAAAAAACATGCCAGCCCGTTTCTTGTTTCTCACAAGATCACTGGGTCTTTTTTCTTTCTTTCAACACTAAGCAAAACACTCAACAGTCTCAAATTACCATGGAAACAGTAAACCAACAGTGTACCACGCCATAATTAAAGCAAAAGTTAAACACTTTCTATTTTTGTTGTAAGAAATCCAATTTTCTCATGCCTATTAAAATATTGTACTTTTTTCGTCCACAGTAAATGTAAAAAAAAAGCCATATCAGTGAGAGTATAGAGTACAAGTTTTCAATGAAAGGGTTTCAATTCCACAATCTACATACACGTTGGCATTATAATTCCAGCTTGTTAAGTTTATGTATATATTAGTGTCAGATACTAGTATAAAACATTTCATGCAAAGGCTTGTAATAAAAATCAGTTTCCAGCCCATGAATTTTATTCACAGTGAAGTGCACGAATATGTTTATTTTCCCATCTGCCCCGTGTTATATAGTATAACAAATGCACTACGTCAACCAGATGCCACCTCATGCACATGGAGTATACGAGCATACATTAAGAGGCCAGTAAAAGTGAAAAGTGTTTGTGTACTCGTAATGGCGAGTTAAACAGCAGATTTTATAACAGTCTAGACAGATCGGTTATTAGTAAACACTCAGGGAAATCCAGAAACCTACAGCAGACTATAAAAACAACAGCCAGTAAACATGGTAAGCTCACAAGTCACTATCAAAACATCTTTAAGAACAATGCATCGTGTTTTGAAAATCCTAGCCGATACTCTGTTACAGCTGTCGACACGGGAAATAAATTTACTAGTTAGAAAAACACCATTGAGTCGAAGAAGGTTTTTTTTAATCAGTGACTATTGCATGCCAAACATCAGAGCAATTTCTGACACATAGGATGGGGTGAGAGAAATGTAAAATCTGACAGATATAAATATACTCAACAAAATTAATTAATGGCCAGTAGATGTTTTAGTAATTCATTTTTATACAGATGCAGAGCTCAAACTTAATGATATCAATTGCCGTAGGTTGGGGACATCACTGATGGTACAAAAGTGTCATCGGTAAAGCTCCTCAACAATGGCAAAATGTTTACATCTGGTGTACAATATCTGCCAGTATATACCATTAGTATATTTAAAATATGTCTACATACAGCAAAATAACCTTTCAGTCATCTGTTTACTTCAAAAGTCTCTCTTTTTTTAAAAATTACCATGAGCAGGCTTTAAATTACCGTAGGTGGGCCATTTCACCCACGGCAATTCTCTTTTAAATGGCCGTGGGCGACAACTTCTGAAGTTTGAGCCCTTCAGATTACTTATAAACACTGTTTTAGTAAAATCAGACTCATGCTACAATATGGAAAAATCCTACACACAGTGGCTTTTTGGGGCATTTATGAAAATTGCCAAAATCTGCATTCACTTAAAAAAACAAATTCACATTGATTTATAACAATACCTGTAATTTTCTTCATTCTTAAATTGTTGTTTAAATTATGAACTTTGAGAACATGCCACAACGTGGGAAGAAGCAGGTTTTAAAAAAAGACTATATTCGAAAGAAAAAAGCTGTATATATTTACTGGCCCTTAATTAATTTTGTTGAGTATATCATGTAATCTGTGTACTCTTGTACTTGTACTTCTCAAGAACGAACTTCAATAGTGCAGCCAGCAAGCTATCAGATTTACAGGTAAGGTTGGTACGTGCTAGGCTCACAGCATATTAAAGTAAGTGCCTGACTCGATGGGGAAGTCAGGGCTATCTCTGGCAGTTGCCAAATTCCCCAATTGCAAATTTTAAAAACAATTGGCGAATTTTATTTTAAGTTGGAGAAATAAGTTTTCTATATTTTATTAGAAAATTACTGTTTTTCTGTCATTTTTGAAGTTTAATAGATAATTTGGCGAAACTTTATGTTCACCCACAGCTAGCCCTGGAAGTGTATAAGAAGTTTGTTTTGTTTAATGACACCACTAGAGAACATTGATTTATTAATCACCCACTATTGGATGTCAAACATATGATCATTTTGACACAGTCATAAGAGAGGAAACCCACTACATTTTTCCATTAGTAGCAAGGGATCTTTTATATGCACCATCCAGCAGACAGAATAGCACATACCACGGCCTTTGATATACCAGTCGTGGTGCACTGGCTGGAACGAGAAATAGCCCGGGAAGTGTATAAGGCCACTATATTAACTCTCTCACTAACAGTTATCAATTAACGGTTAACATTTCTACTGGACAGCCAACCCAGACAGATGTTGTATATATGCCCAGGACAGTATGCTTGAATCTAAAGTCTCCAAATTAAAACATATTGGGCAGTATAACTGCTCCAATCTCATAAAGATAAATATCTGTAATCAACATCTTAAAAAAGAATATGATCATTTTTGTAAATTTTTCAAATGAAGGAAGGAAGGAAATGTTTTATTTAACAATGCACTCAACACATTTTATTTATGGTTATATGGCGGCGTTTTTTAAATGAAGTAAAGCAAACTTTAAAAAAAAATATTATTGTTGTAAATGTGTTAAATGATGTAAAATTAACCTGTTTTATTCTTCTGTTGACAACTTCTTCTATGATCCATGAAATAAACTACATGTATTTTTAAACCATGCATCCATGCAAAGACTGCAGAACAGTTTTTTTCTTCTTTTCTGTTGTTGTGTATCTCACATTTCAGGGCTAGCTCTGGCATTCGCCAAATTTGCCAACTGCGAAGTTTGAAAGCAGTTGGCAAATTTTATTTTAGTTTGGCGAAATAATTTCATGTAATAACTGACAATTTCTTAAATTTTTGAAGTTTAATGAATTGCTTTGCTTACCCAGAGCTAACCCTGCATTTGTTCGTTCTGTACCGGCCTCGGTGGCATCGTGGCAGGCCATCGGTCTACAGGCTGGTAGGTACTGGGTTCGGATCCCAGTCGAGGCATGGGGTTTTTAATCCAGATACCGACTCCAAACCCTGAGTGAGTGCTCCGCAAGGCTCAGTGGGTAGGTGTAAACCACTTGCACCGACCAGTGATCCATAACTGGTTCAACAAAGGCCATGGTTTGTGCTATCCTGCCTGTGGGAAGTGCAAATAAAAGATCCCTTGCTGCTAATCGGAAGAGTAGCCCATGTAGTGGCGACAGCGGGTTTCCTCTCAAAATCTGTGTGGTCCTTAACCATATGTCTGACGCCATATAACCGTAAATAAAATGTGTTGAGTGCGTCGTTAAATAAAACATTTCTTTCTTTTGTTCGTTCTGTAGTTATTTCTGAACACTGGCTAGAACATATTCATCAAACAATTATCTCCAGTACTGGACATTACATTTTGAGAAAAGTTGGCATCAGTTAGCATGCCATCTGCATGTAGTTACTGATCTAATATCAAACAGCCTTTGAAAACTCAGAATCAACCCATCCATACACACAAACTTAAAAGAGATATGCTCTTCATATTTAATCTACTTGCAAGAACATGGGGTGTACACAACCTGGTAAACAGAAGTTCATTAATTTAATGAGTCCAGATAAACAGTGTTACATATTACTGCCTAATCAGAGCTGCAGTTGCCATTCACAAGTGTTATTAACAGTTTGGCAAGCCACTGATTTGATACTTGATAACATTGTATGCCAGACCTTTGCTGTTTAGTAACTGGATATTTTACATAATCACATCAGATTTCTTAGATAAGATAGCTGAAAACCACTACCTCAGACGATGGGTGTTGCTCCACTGCTGAAAAAACATCATTTGAATGACTAATATTGTACTTGTTACTTACCTCGATATCAAACTTTTCTTCCTTGGAAGACAATTTCTTGATGGCCATTGCAATCCACATCTCCATGTCTTTCTTTTCTCGGCTGAACCTATACCAAGATGGAGCTAGGGCTGCAAGAGTTATCTTTTTGCTTTCTGAATCCACTTGAATTGTGTTCCATTTAGTCTGTAGAAAAAGTACAAATATATATATATATGTGACTGTCAAGTCAACAGTATCAACTATTGAAAGAATATTTAACAAAATCTTAGTAATACCTCTACACTCATAATTACTCATTATTTGTTTAAATTGAGGAGAAAAAAAACCTTTTTTTCAAAAACCCCAAACCTGCTGTAATGTAATAAGACAACAGATGTAACATTATTATTTTAAATACATGTCCCCCACCAGGCCCAACAAATTTTCATTTCTTCTACATTCAAGGGCTATAACTGTCAAAAGTGGGTAAATCGCCATAAAAGTCAAACCTGATCTGTAACAGTACATAATAAAGCTATACATCAAGTTTAGCTCAATATCTCAATGCATCCAGAAAACTATATGTGAGACAGACGAATGGACATATGGATGGACAGACAGAAGGACAGATATTAAACCTACATGTATATAGTCTCCTCCAGTTGGACTGGTAAGGGACTATTAAAATAGTTCATGAAAGAAAAGTGTAATTACTTTGAGATCCTGAAGTCTCTTGCTGACTCTGACATGAACACCTTGATCACGGACAATCTCAGCAGACAACAAGAGTTCTTCCCCTTGTTTTATAACCTCTTCAACTTGAGGCTCTAGGGCGATGACCTCTTCATCAATCATCTGGAAGTGTTAACATATACACACTTACATTACTTAAAACAATGCTTTTATTATATAAATAAATAATTATACACACACACACACACACACACACACACACACACAAAATTAACAGCTACTATATTGCTGTCAAGAAGAGGTTTTAAAGACTTGACTCGAGCTGACCTGACCTGACCTGAGCTGACCTCAACTAAAAATGTAGGTCAGTGGTATATGTGTTTTCAGGGGAGCCACCTGCTCGTGAACTAATTGACAGATGCATGTAGCATCATCTTCTATCACATCACATTCACCTAACATTAGGTGCAAAAACCAGTCATAACGAGCAACCACAATTGCTTGCCCTATTGAAGATGCCTCAGGTTATACTACAGCTTTGGGAAGGTACATGTAATCTCAGTAAAAACAATATACCATTCTGTTCTCATTTCATTTCATATATGATCATCAGTGATAACATCCATGGAGAGAATTAGAAGCAGGAAAGCACAGAGACATATTCAGTTTAGTTTTTAAATGCAATAAAATGTTTTAATCATAAGATAAGGTAAGATCTAAAAAAAACACAGGGTAGGTAAGAAGGAAGGTAAAACTCTTCTTCTTTTTAAAAAAATAAATTTAGATGGAATTATAACATTATCCCATTGTACACAAATGTTAAGATAATAAAATTAATCACAACAACACTTTAAGTTGCTACATGTGTTCGTTTTCATGTTAACTGTAACACGAAAAAAAAAAAATTGCATTCTAAAATTAGGGTCGGTTAGGTTACTGGGAAGGACCGATATTTTATGTTTTTCCTAATCCATGACAACTGGAAATGTCCTGACCTTGAGAGTGGCCTCGATGTTGTCTGACAGATCACTCTCCTGCAGTCTGCCATCGGTGGAGATGGTGCTCTCGACCACAACCAGGGCTGTCATCACCCTGTCACAGTGCAGGTCAAATGCGTCTTCACCCTCAACCTTCGACCCCTGGCGCTGGAACCTCGGAGGGGGTGACGACACCGGGGATGTGATGACTACTTCCACTGCTGCCTCATGCTGATTAGCTTGTTTCACCTGGTGGGAAAAATAGTAAGAACTTGCTTGAAAATATATAATCTTATGTGTCAAGTACAATTTGATATATTCACAAAAAGGTTAAAGATATGGTTATAATTGGATGGCAAACATTGACCCTTTTAACATGTCTTCAGACGAAACCTGCTAATTTTTTCAATTAGTAGCAAGGAATATTTTATATGCACTTACCTAGAGAAAGGACAGAATATATCATCACCTTTAATATGTTAATCATGGTGCATTTGTTGAAACAAAAACAACTCAACTATTCTTTCATGAGGGTTTGATCTTATGATGCAAGCACTTCAGGCAACCACTCAAGTGACTGATTTAGATTCCATCCCCATCACAAATCTAACCAGGTACAATGGTGCTCCACATACAAGGTTACATCCCTCTATTCATTTTAATTTCTTTCTCTTTGAACAATACTGAACTATGTTATAATGGAGGTACTTTGAAGATTATTTGGACTGGATTTTAATGACACCTCCAAACACCATTTAATCTGTGACCATAGTATTGTGTGGCAAACAAATGGGGACACTTTTGTTAGTCTGACAGAATGAAATAATTATTCTGATACCCCTTCCCATTAGAAGCATGGAATCTTTAATATACACTTAGCCAGAGTAAGGACAGTAGATTTCCGTGTATCGAGTGATTGTTTGGGTGGATGACAACAGTTCAACAGAAGTTGAATATAACAAAATGGATGAACAGGTAGTAAAAATAAAGCAGGAGAATGACTCACTTTAAGTTTTTCCGTCACTTCTTCCCATCTCTGGTTGAGGTGGGTGAGTTCAGGTTCGACCATCTTGTTGTAGCGGTCACTCCTGGTCATCAGGTTTATTGCTGAGTCTCGGACTTCATCCACCTGACTCCGCAGTTCGTTCATCTGCATCTGTAAGGCCTGCAAATATATAAAGCATTTTTTTGTTGTTAAAACATTAAACATTCATTTCAATTCTGATCCCAGAGAAAAGTTTACATATTAAGAACCAATACCACACAAACAATCAAATGGTTCATCTCGGAATTTTAATCCATATTTCAGTTCCAGTTTTATGACACACCTTAATTACTCTAAATGTGAAACATCTTTTTCATTAAGCAATAACTAATATATTTTTTTAGTTTATGTAGTTCAAAGAATTAAAGTAGGGTGGGGTGTTGGGTAAAAATTATTTAAACTCTCGACTCCTGCACCACGTAATAATTAAAATAAAGCTCAACTTTAAATGTACCACATGTCTTTAATGATACACGAACCACAAATTTCTGTCAGTAGTTGTGTTCACTGAAATAATGTAATAAATGTTTCATCAAAAACATAGTTTTACCTTTGTTTAGTTTTGTTCACCAATAGCTACATGTAAATGTTCCTGTATAGTCCTCAAATTGGTTTAACCTACAGAACCACTCGACAAACAACATTACTCCATAATGTACATTTACTTTACATTATAGTTACCCGCATCTAATCAATGTATTTAGTCTGTGTCTTCACTTCAGCCAGATAGATAGATACAAGAAGAGTGACCAGGCGTAATTAATAATTCATTATCTGGTCTGTCACATCACTGTATACCTGACAATGTGACTTGCATTGTTATAGCATTAACGACCGTCCACCTGACTACACAATTCATTATTTCACTGAACAGGGCTACCGGTCGGAAGATGTCTGTCGTTTAACTGTACATGTAAGAATGACACTCAAGCAGACCAGGTCAATTCTCAGTGGTCAAGATAAACAAGTGAATATCATTACCACAGAGTGGGCTATGAAAAACAAAACAAAAACGTTTCTGCCATCAGTAAAAAACATATACACAACCAATGTCAGGCTTTAACAATATCATATCTACCACATACATGTACACACATGTCAACCATAACTGAAACTTGATGGTGTTGACCATCTAAGAAAGAAAAGAAAGAAAGAAAGAAAGAAAGAAAGAAATGTTTTATTTAACGACGCACTCAACACATTTTATTTACGGTTATATGGCGTCAGACATATGGTTAAGGACCACAGATACTGAGAGAGAAAACCCGCTGTCACCACTTCATGGGCTTCTCTTTTCGATTAGCAGCAAGGGATCTTTTATATGCACCATCCCACAGACAGGCTAGTACATACCACGGCCTTTTATATACCAGTCGTAGTGCACTGGCTGGAACGAGAAATAGCCCAGTGGGCCCACAGATGGGGATCGATCCCAGACTGACCGTGCATCAAGCGAGCGCTTCACCACTGGTCTACGTCCTGCCCTGACCTGTTTTGCTAAATATTAATTGGCTAACAACTTAATACAACTGCATGCAATACAATTTAATATGAATGGATGGGCAAACAGGCTGAACATATTAACTCAACGGACACAATTTAATATGAATGGATGGGCAAACAGGCTGAACATATTAACTCAACGGACACAATTTAATATGAATGGATGGGCAAACAGGCTGAACATATTAACTCAACGGACACAATTTAATATGAATGGATGGGCAAACAGGCTGAACATATTAACTCAACGGACACAATTTAATATGAATGGATGGGCAAACAGGCTGAACATATTAACTCAACGGACACAATTTAATATGAATGGATGGGCAAACAGGCTGAACATATTAACTCAAACGGACACAATTTAATATGAATGGATGGGCAAACAGGCTGAACATATTAACTCAACGGACACAATTTAATATGAATGGATGGGCAAACAGGCTGAACATATTAACTCAACGGACACAATTTAATATGAATGGATGGGCAAACAAGCTGAACATATTAACTCAACGGACACAATTTAATATGAATGGATGGGCAAACAGGCTGAACATATTAACTCAACATACACAATTTAATATGAATGGATGGGCAAACAGGCTGTCTATATTAACTCAACAGACACAATTCATGTCTTAAAAGGAAGACCAGGTACATCTTGTGAATTACAAGGCAACAGCCATTAACCAACTGGAAAAAAGGAAAATTCAACTACACGTAAATGTAAGAACAAAAAAACTGTACTGACATTTACCAGAAACCAAAATAGTTTCCAAGGATGGGTTCCTAAAGCTACTGTCACACCTTGCTGGATAGCATTAACGGACGTACGACGGAACAAAAGAAAATTATCCGGTGGTGAAAGTCGTCTCCGTTGCTGCTTGAGGCCCTTCGAATGGAAGAACACCCGATATTTAGCGGATAAAACGCACAATGACCACACAATCACCGGACAAGTACAGGACAATTACCGGCCACTGTAACAGACATTGCCGTACGAGTAACGGACAAGATCCGGTCAAAACAAAAGCGGAATGCATGAGAAACTGACAAAACGTTCTTCGAATGTATTTGTACAGGTCAAGTGATGGACAAAACGGGTATAAATAGTCCGGTGAATTGAACACAGGGCGCACATATCACTCCATCATGAGTTGGTCATAAAGACCAAACTGTTGCCGCCTCTCAGGGCCCAGCCATGCCCTAGACCACCATCTCCGCTGCACCCTTCTCCTCCTTCTGTTCTCTACATGGACATAGATGTTGAGATTGACATCTAGCAGGTCAATCTGTGCCTGGATCAGGACCACTTGATACTGCAGGCGGAGTCTCACATAACACTCCATCATGAAGGTCCTTACGGTCTCAGAAGGTCTTGAGGGGGTGAGACAGGGAGGCCACATTATATACCCCGGAGGATGTACGTCGCTGTCTGTTTCGGACCGGTAAAGACCCGTTACATGTACGGTACTTATACTGTACTTTTCCCGAGACGTCAGTTTAGTCCTGTGGACCCCGTTACACATCTGTTATTCATCAGTTCCCATGCGTTCCTTATCTGGTAATCATCCACTGAACATGCGGTACACCTCTGGTTCATCCGATGCATGTCAGGTAGTAGTCCGGCTGCGTGTCACGTCCACCAGACATCAATGAATGCGAACTGACAAGTACAGGACAAGGAACACACGAGTTCCGAATAAAACGCATGCCCAGCGCACAACAACCATACAACCGGCGGACGCCTTTGCACGGTGGAGTCCGTTCCAAGTTTTGTGCATGCACAAAACTTTCCGCCGGATTGAATGGACCTCGCCAGACCTTGCCTGACAGGGAACGCATTCGCAGAATGACAAATGGACAGGAAACGCATCTGAACGGAGAAGAACGGATTGAAATTTTTTCACTCCGTCGGACGTCCGTTAACGCTATCCGGCAAAGTGTGACACCCCCCCCCCCCCCCCCCACACACACCTCCCAGTGAAAAAGCCAATGAGACAGTCATTGAGAGATCTGTAAGACTTTTAACCCCACCACTATAAGCTCCTGTTTGCATACACTCATTAAGATTACATGCTATTGTAATGTAGTATCCATGTCTGTCCATATCATTATTACACACAGAACATTAGTCATCAGTGCAAAAACAAATCTGTCCTTGAACAACAGCAAAACAAAAACACATGGATACAGTGGTACATGTAATTTGCAGCAGCCTGATAAACTAAACATTTAAAAAATATATATAATTTTGTTTTTTTAAATCACTGCAACTAGTGCCTAAAATCTACGTGTGTTTTTCTAGCCTAAAGAAAACTTAATCATTGCAACACCCACCAGTTCCATCTGCACACAATTATTACATTAACAGTCCACCTGGGATAAATGTACAGCGTAAAGTCAAATCACCTGTACAACACCCCATTAGTAACTTCTGCATCGGTGCTTATGCATAGTGTCACAAACAATACAAACCTCACCTGTCAAAATTACATTACTTCCTCTTTAACACTTCACACACTGTTCAATTTTGGCAAACAGAAAAGTAATGTCTTTTTTTTTTTTCAAAAACTACAACCGATACACTGTCAAGTAATCTGTAACACAACGGCCCATGAAAAAATGGAACTAACCTGTCACAAAATTAACCATTAGTCATCAGTGAATTAGCATTTGAATTTTTTTTTTTTTTTTTTTAACACAACCCATGCAGCAGACATGTACCAGCATGTATCTACACCTGCCTACATCACGCCAAGCATTGTGGCTTTGTCAAGGACCTGGAGGGAAGTCCAAGAGCAAAGAAGTCACAGAATGAGTATGTTGGGTGGACAATAAACAAAGACTGCAGCCAATGCTGCATCGTGTTTGAAGGAAACCCGACCCGATGGTAAACTGAATGACTTGTCCGTCCATATAGAGACACAGAAATTAATCAATATAATATGGAAGACAGTGGTCTCAGTGATTTGATTGTGGAGGCAATCTCAGAGCTTCCAGTTATCACAATGCAGACTGCGGCACTCGACTTTCATTCGTCTAATTTGACCAATTCCCATTTAATTATTTATCGTTCCAGGAAATAATAAAAATGGATTTCTTTTTTAATGGATAAAATAAAAATGTTGTTAAATATTAAACAATTATAGATTATTTCTGACTTAATTAAAAGGATTTTAAAGATTAAAAAATTTATTTTGCTAAATAATTTACAATTTGTTCATTATAACAAATTTATATTATTTTTAAAACTGACTACATATTTTTGACAGTATTACCTTGTTAACAAAAAAATTACCATCCACAGGTAACAACGTTTAAAAATCTTAATTAGCCTTTTGATATGCCTGTGCTGGAAGAACATCGACTGAGCCTTTTCGTGATGTCAAACTAACAACAACTCTCAACACACTCTCACATCCACAATGTAACTGAATTAATGCTGCATCCTGTGCCTTCACACTATGTAATGCTAGGTTCAGACTACCAACCCTCACGATGGAGTTGGCCAACTCACCGATGTCACAACTTCTAAGACTGTCCATGCGGTTTCTAGTCTGAATGCTCATACAACTTGATTTTCGTTGTATACAACTCCTATGACTGATTAGATGTTAATCTGAATGTACCCATCGTAAGTTGTTAGATTTCAATGCAAACGTTTAGTTAGCCAACTCCATCATGACAGTTGGTAATCTGAGCCTTACATAAGAGTGTCTGTTAATGTTGTTATTACCTAGGTAACCAACTGTTTCATTGTACATGAAGTACATTTGTGTACCCTAATCAGTTACCTCAACAGTCGCCAAATTTGTCAATCACAAATTTTAAAAACAATTGGCGAATTTTATTTCAAGTTGGCAAAATAATTTTACTACATTTTATTAGAAAATAACTGATTTTTTGCCGCCCTGCTCAAATTTCCATTAAAATTAATTATCTTCTAAATTTGCAACTTTTAATTTCAAAATGTTTAACGAGTTACCACGTAACCGATTAGCGGTTCATGTGAATTAAAAGTTGGTTACCGAACACAAGAACAAAATGGCGGTTCAGGTAAATATTGTGGCCTGCATCCATTTGTGGTAGAGCAACCAGCTCTTCCATCCATTGATCTATTTTAATTAAATAATATTAATACAATGTAGCAGGTTTCCTCTCTAAGACTACAGTGAAACCTCTCATGACCGGACCCTATGTAAACCGGAATTCCCTCAAAACCGGACATTTTACCGAGTCCCTTTCTAAAAACCAGGACAGAACATAACCTCTCTAAACAGGAACCCTCTTAAAACCATACATTTGTCTTGGTCCAAATGGTATCTGGTTTAAAGGGGTTTCACTGTATATGTCAAAATTACCAAATGTTGGACATCCAAGAGCTGATGATTAATAAATCAATGTGCTCTTGTGGTGCCGTTAAACAAAACAAACTTTAACTTTATATTAAAGGTTGGTAAAAGTCACGCTATTGGACACAACTAATTTTCAAAGACTACTTGAATCAATTATTACAATTAAAATCAATAATCCATGTCATTTTTTTCTTCTTCTTTTTAAAAAAATATATAATTTAACATTGTTGCAAATTCATTAAGCACATTAATTGAATCGCCAAAAACATATGTTTTTTTCCTCCACTTGATTGATAAAATCAATATGAAGACACTGTCCAACATAAACTGTGAATGGAACAATTATTTCATACTGTGAATCAATATATTGATCAACAAGATGCTGAAAGGGGGAAAAAACCCACTTCAAAAGTCATCTACATGACATCAGTAATGAATGGCATTTATTATCATTACTGTTTTAATGTCAGTGTGAAATTTAGTCATATCACGTCAAATACTTTAATTGAATCAAGTTATGTGTAACAAGAATTGTTATATCACTAATTCATGTTGTTTTAGTCATTATATATTATTTGCATCGTAGCTTGCACTACATATCGGGCTGGATCAGCGCTCGCCTGAGGTGCTTTGGTCAAAAGATCAAACCTTTTTTGTGCAATCATTCTGGTGCACCGAGTCTGGTATATCAAAAGCCATGGTATGTGCTATGCTGTCTGTGGGAAAGTGCATAATGGATGTCAAATATTCAGTAATTCTGACATTTAGTCTTCAGAGAAAACCCACTGCATTTTAGCAGCAAGGGATCTTTTCAAAATACTGAAATTTCAGTATTGAAAAATATTTCCTGAAAAGCACTAATATCTCTGACGAATGCAAAATGGGTTGGTATGGAATTTAATTGTATTTAGATGAAATTAACGGGTGAGCCATAGCACAGGAATGCATTTAAAGCCAAGTATACTGAAAATAGCGAGGTAAATCACCCCCAAAATACCAATATCGATAACGAACATCAAATTTCAATACCGCCCAGCTCTAAGAAAATTGCAGTAATGCATATGCTAGACTGTTGTTTGCTACACTTCTGATTTAATCCATAGCATGTAACCATTGTTGTGTTGTAAGTCAATCATCAACAAAACAATTGCACAAAAGGTTTTCAGAATAGTGTCTTTATATTTCTCCCATCCCTAGCTATGCAAGACAAGCCCATTCCATAATGTCAGCCCATATGAAATAAATTTGTCCTGTATAGGCTATGACATCAATGCGTTAACATGGGGAGTATTATGTTGTTGGTAACATATAAAGTCATATTAATGAAGTTATTTAGTTTTAGATCAATATTTTGTCATTAAAACAATCATTATAAAAGCTGTCTTGTTAATTTGCAGTGTTAAATTATATTTAACACATGAAACAGATGCGGCAAACATGATAGTTTAGTATCTTTATGATAAAATGGTCAAATAAAGAAGTTACTTTTTCAGCCATCTTTGTTCATGTAAAATAATGGTTTATTTATCGAATGAATGGGAGAAAAAGACTCCATCATATGCGGTCATGTGGGATAGAAAATGTACACCCTTGGTGGTGGAAATTTCAACCCTACGACTCTGCTGTAAAAATTTCCACCACCAACGGTGTACTTTTTCTATCCCACATGACCACACATGATGGAGTCTATTAGTCTCTTCAAATTTATGATCATAAGATACACTGTATTAGTTTTTTTAAATGTCCTCTCTAAATTCACAAATATTTTATATTTACTAACATTTCCTGACTTACTGTAGCTGAAGTGTGGTTGAATCAGAATATGTGACCTCAAAATTGACAGTTTTACAAACACGAAATCAGGGATACATGTAGGTACTAGTCTAGTAACTGGTCAGATAAGAGGATCTGTCTTCAAACTTGATCTAATCGGTGTTGCAATTCGATAAGCATGACTGCATGAAACAGAAACATCTATACATAGATACAGTAAGCCATTATATAATGTATAGGAATGCAACGGCATGTATTAAATAGGTTGCTGTGCACCACATATTGAAGAGTATCATTACACCTTTAATATTCACCAGTAATCCAATAGTAGTGGGCAAGTTTCCTACTGGTTTTCAAATCTTGGAGAAAGAATAGGTAAAACTAAATTTACCATATAATATCAATATATAAAATTCCATCATTGCACTAGTATTAAATTCACTCCCATTTGGTTTCAAGTTTTATGTCCTTTGTGTAATAATGTTTAATATTATTTGTTAAAGCTTATTTTATTCAGGACATGAAAGTGATAGAAAATGGAAGTTTCTTTAATATCCAATAAATATTTGATGTGTAAGAAAGAAGTAACAGTGGATATTATTTGCTGTCGGCAGCATGCAGTGTTAAAATATTAATCTTGACAACCAGAAGTTGAGGAGTTTAATAGGTGGTTACAAGTGCATCTTAACAATGTCACCAGTAACCACTGAACACTCTCCAAAGTTGTCAGACTAAGCCCACAGCTAAAGCTGATGGGAAATGGCAGGTGTGTTGCATGGATGGCCACAAGATACAAGCACACATTGCAGTCGGAGAGACAAGGAGTAGGATGTGGAGGTGGACAGCCAAAAAAAGTTGAATGTTAAGGAGGATCTGCAATATTGGTACAAAATAAGATGGAATTCAAAGGAGAGGAAAGAAAGGAGAGGAAAGAAAGGATGGATGGCCACTAGAAACAATCACCTGTTGTGGCTGGTAAGACAGGGACTGGCATGTGGAGGTGGACAGCAAAAGAAGTTAAAAGATAGGAGGAGCTGCCAAATCGGTAAGAAATAAGATGGAATTCAAGGGAAGAAAAGAAAGAAAGAAAGAAAAACATGTTTTATTTTACAACGCACTCAACACATTTTATTTACAGTTATATGGCGTCAGACATATGGTTAAGGACCAATTAGCAGCAAGGGATCTTTTATATGCACCATCCCACAGACAGGATAGTACATACCACGGCTTTTGATATACCAGTCGTGGTGCACTGGCTGGAACGAGAAATAACCCAATGGGTCCACCGACGGGGATCGATCCCACACCGACCACACATTGAGCGAACACTGTACGTCACGCCCCGAAAAGAAAGAAGGGCAGTGGGATAAAATAAAGAGTTAATCTTGGCTGGCTTACCTTGATTCTTTCTTTTTCTGTGATTGTAGCCTTCTGTTGTTCGGAGAGTTTGTCGTGTGCTGCAATCTGAGTCTCGGCCTCGGCCAGCCAGTCCTTGACCTTCATGATCTGCGTTTGGAACTCAATGAACACCCCGTCCAGACGCTCCGCTTCCTCCTGCAACAACATCATCTTTCAGTGAATCCATAGTAACTACAGTCTCGAATAGAATATTCCTGTCAAGACGCTTAACAAAATTTGACTGTTCTAGATGATAAATTAACTATAGCATTTAGTGGAATGTTCATCTCAAGATTGCTAGCTGTTCTAGAAAAGAAGCTGAAAAGGTCTTACCTAATCACAGGCACCAGATTTTAA
The DNA here is from genome assembly GCF_016097555.1 of Gigantopelta aegis. Lineage (NCBI taxonomy): Eukaryota > Metazoa > Mollusca > Gastropoda > Neomphalida > Peltospiridae > Gigantopelta > Gigantopelta aegis. The sequence goes on from NC_054702.1 coordinate 54,714,084, forward strand.
GAGTTATTTTTTTCATTGTTTTAATTGTTACCACGCCTAAAACATATAGTAATTTCAGAAATTGGACTCTTAGCTCACTGTTTTACAACAGAGATATGACAAGTTTAAAAAAAAGCTAGATCCCACTACCAGGCAAAGTGAGAGTCCAGAGAGTCTGCTGTCATAATGAGGACTAGGCCCATGCTTATAAAACTTCTTGAGTCTAGACTCAATCTCAAATGACATCACACGCATGCAATTCGTATGGCATTGCCATGATGATAATGTCTCAAACTCTATTAGAGTATTGTGTTCAGATTCTAAATGTTTTATGAGTGCCAGGCCTGGAGATTGAAGTGTTAGCAGCATAGGTTCTGACCAAAACAGTGTAAAAAGCTTACCTGTAATACAGTCTTTCTCCTTGACAGCCGTTGAGCAAGGTTGTTCAGATCATCACCAAATTTTGTTGTCAAGTCATTGGCATTGTCTATCTCGCCTTCATCGCTGAGAGAACGCAGCTGTTCTATGATGTCAATCATGGAGGGAATGAGAGGCTGTCTGTGGACCAGGTCATTCTGAGCATTCTGCACAAACAATAAAGACAAAGATTTAGCCAACAAGACTGACAAAAAGTGCTGACTTTACAAATGCCTCTTAATAATGCTAGAAGTAACCACTATATTAAGCCCACAGCTAAAGCTGATGGGAAATCGCAATCGTGTGTAACAAATGGCCACAACAGGCAAGCGCCTGTCACAGTTGGAGACACAAGGTCTAGGATGTGGATGTGGACAGCAAATGAAGTTGAAAAATTGGGGGAGCTTTTAGACTGTGAAGAAAGAAGATGGAAAGGAAAGGGGGCATTGAGATTAATTTTTTTTTTAAAGTGTTCACTCTGAGAGTGATATTTGAATCTGTTTTCAGGTGTGATGGATGAATTTAGAAAAAGTACCACCAAATTAATATAGGGTACATATTTTAAGTTAAACAAATCTGTTAAGTTGGTGTGCAGAAATTAAATACAATACTATGATTTTTAGGATATCAGCAATAGAAATTAGCAGATTTTCCCCCCACTAGTCCACCAGACTAGAAACCGACTTGTCTATCAATATTTTTACATGTCCTAATTAGTGATTATTTTATTTATGTTCATGGATGAGGTTTTCAATTACTCATAATTTGTAACCACTGAAGTACATGTTGGAGCAGAATTTCACTTTGCACGACAAATAGACAAGTGCTCAATTTTAACACTGGGTGTGTTGTCTCTCTCTTGTCCAGGATCCCACTTCCCAAGGATCCCAAGTCAGACACTACCCAGGGTAGATAGACATGCCTGACATATCTCAGTTGGATACGGGCATGATAAAACATACTCTTATCCTAGGGTATGGTGGCCTAGTGCAAACTAGCCCCTGTCTGGACTTCTTACAGTGTACATAAGAGATATGTAAACAAAAAAAATTCATACCTATAGACAACATATTAAACTAAAATACTGTTACACTGGGATTACCTTGACAAAATCCATATCTTCGTCCACTTTGTTTGTAAGTGCACTGGTCTCCTGTCTGTCAAGCTCTTCGTTAGTCTTCAGAATGAACTCATGGAGAACGACTTCTTCCTTTTTCAGCTTGCGGCACAGCTTAAGGGCCTTTTCAAGGTTAGCCTTTCCTTGAGTCACCTACAGGAACAACATGAATTAAACAGTTTACATTTGATTGAATATTCACTTTATTTAAACCTACTTCAATGGCGATGTAGAGTGCACATTCTACAGTGCCTGCAATAACTGGATGAGTTAACTTAATAAGGATGTGTATAAATTTGAATTTATCCAGCAATCACTGTATACATTGGCAAGATATGATGACTAGATAAATCTCTATATTTTTGGTCATTGACAAAAAATATAGGTCACGTGACATAAGCCCAACTCGACTCGAGTATTTCAGAGTAGATTTTCAATAAACATACCCTTTAAATAATTTAATAGTGAATACAAATAACTTTTAGTTTTGCGATAACAATACAAAACTTGTATATTTATTTATGAATTAGAGTTTAGAAACACTTTTTTAATATGACAGAATGTAGCTATCGTCTTACAAATAATGACGTCATGTATTTTGTATGATGTCATATGACAAATGCCTTGCTAGGTTGACAGTACTCGATTTGTGTACACAAAACTGGACTAAATAACAATTTTCTGAATATCCCTGTAGGATTGCAGGATAAAAGGAATAACTGGTTACTGTCTTAAGATATCAGCTTTATCCTGCTCAGGACGAATGGCGAATGCAGCTCAGAAGAGCCTCGCTGCATTCGCCATTCTAACCTTCGCAGGATAAAGCCGATATCTTAAGACAGTAACCAGTTATTCCCTATGTATTTTTACTATGTTTATATTGGGTAATGGTCCAAGTATCCAGTCCTCACATGTCTGGCCATTCTGTCCTGGACAGCGGCTAATGATCAGCAGTTAGTGAGAAGCTCAGGGAACATTTTGCTTTGAACATTTTAATTAGAAATGATTGCTTGCAGTTTGAAAACTGATTAGCAACTGGTATTTAATGTTACAGAATTTAGTAGCTATCTCTGGAACCTTCATAGCAAATTGTGACGTGATATTATTGAATAAAATGTTCCCTGCAACTACAAACTGGTGGCTTAACCACTGCACCATCTAGGCTGTGTAAGACACAATTGAGTAAAAAAAATTCACTTCAAGGAACATTTTGTTTAGTATCATGTCACGATTCGCTACACAAATTTCAGACATAGCTACACAATTTTAAAACATTAAACAATAGTTGCTGATAAATTTTCAGCTGTCCAGAAATGTTGCTAATCAAACTTTTTTTAAAACAAAAATGAATATGGTTGAATATTCAATCCCCACATAAGGGGGATAAAAAGTCAGATTATATGTAGGCAAGGTTCATCTAAGAGACAGCTTTTCTGATACTAAAAGCAAGCCTAATAAACAGTCTAATTAGAAAATATTATACCAAAATGGATATACATGTGCTGCAGTTTTACTCTTCTCTAAAGCTTTTAACCCCCCACCCCACCCCACCCAACCAAAAGCAGCAGAGGATCAAAAACTTAGACATGAAAGAAATTAATTTTGAAATACAATACCAAGATAACAAGAAACTCATTGGGTTTAAAATTGATAATTAAAAAAAAAAATGTAATATCTAAAAAGACTAGATCAAATAAAATATTCCATTGAAATAGAAACTGTTTTAAAAGTAGACTGTAAATCTATACAGAATATATATCTAACCAAGATGGCATATACACTTACTTGAACTTGTACATCTCTTCAAATTCATGCTATTAAACAGCTAGTATCATGTTGGGTTTTCTTTACAGGAGACAATATTCAAAGAACAGTCAAAAGAAATCCTTTCATCTGTATGTATCTTAATGCCACTGAACTATTCTTTGATTACTGACATTAAGATAACATTCACTGACTTTCAGACTTGAGAAAATTCAGACTTAATACCATAAGAAATAAAAATATTTTACAAAAAACTATCTTAGATCATTGATCAATCTGCTATAATATGAAAATATTGTACAACAAACTGAAATTTGAAAAAAAAAATCCATAATATATATGTACATCAAAATGAGAAAACTGCACAACATATAGCTAGAGGCCAAACTCTTCACAGTACATTAGTAGAGCAGAAAGCAAGCATTAATAGGCAAAACCTTTGAAAAAACATGAAAACAAAAATCAACTGAAACAAAGAAACAAACAAATCATGCAGTACATAATAAAGAACATAATAAATCAAATGAACATAAAACAAAATAAATAAACATCCATGCTTCATGAAGGTAACACTGAACATTTTGATAGAGCAAACATAATAGGGAGTCCATCTATATAAACTAGTATAATAAACTTGAGGAAGTGGTAAAAGATAAAATATTTGAAGCAAACATAGGAAGAAATTTCACAATTATGTAGATTACTAATATAATCAATTAAAGGGACATTCCTCAGTTTGCTGCAATTTTTATTATGTTATCGACTAACAGAGACTTTTTAATGAATGTAATTATATATCAAATACATTTTTCTGCAAAAAATATTAGTGGCTGTGTATTAAACATGTTTCTGATCGTTCTAATATTTGTACTAGGTTAAATTTCATTTTATTTCCTAAAATATTGTTTTTTTCGTATGTACAAAATTGTTTGAAGACAAAATCCAGTTTGGGCTTCTTAGAAATATTAAGACGACCAGAAACACATTGAATATACAGACACTGATATTCTAAACAAGAAAATATATTTAATATGTAAGTTTAATCATAGAAATATTTTATTAGTCGGAAACATCTTACAGTGGAGCAAACTCAGGAATGTCCCTTTAAGAAATAAACAAAACTTTATGTCGAGTGGGTTTTCACATATTTTTCTGAATGGGTTGGGGGTGTCAATGATATCATAAGATATGTTGACACAAAATTTATTTACATTTAAAATATATAAAGTGAATTTCAGAATAGCTAACAAACAAATTTAACTTTGGCACAAATTATACTATTTCTTAAAGTATGGTTATTGCATGAAAGTAAAATATTTATCAGTTTCTACCTGAAACATAAATAACAAGGTCAGCCAATACAAAATATTCCAAATAAAATTAAACAGAGAAATTTCCACCTTCAATTATAGGTTAAAAAAATTATAGGTTTCTATCTGAAATTTCAATAAGATGAACAAAGATAAAATATCCCAAATAAAATTAAACAAAGAAATTTCAATTAATATTTATAGGTTAAAAAAATTAACAAAAATCATGCCTTGAAACAACAATAATATTCAACAAAAAAGGGGGGGATGGGGAGGAAACAACAAAAAGTATTAATGGGTTTGTAAAGATGCCATGGGTTGTCTAGCAGGCAGCACCACAACAGCCATTGAGCGAGTACCTGTGCCCCCAAGTCGTTATATTGCTGTTTTATCGCATCCAGCTGTTTATTTAGCGTGTCAGGGAAGTCTACCTGTTTCTTTTCAACCACGTGTCGGCCTGTTTTAATCACATACTCCACTTCAGGTTTAAGTTCACTCATCGTCTTGTAAAATTTCTGTGAAAAAAAATTAAACATTAATACAGTTTAAATAAAGAAAGCAAAGAATACCAATTATAAGATAAAATCTGTCAGATTATTATTTAAAAAATAATAAACAATGCTATGTTATTTATATATATATACTGAACAAAATAAGAAACTTCCACTAACTTTGCTTGAACATAACTTGATGAAAACAAACCGGGGGAATAATTGTTATATATGTGTTTAAAGAGTGTTCCATGACTAAAAAGTACCCCACCCACTTAATAACGGGTATGACCACCTCTTGAATTGACCACTGCAGTGCATCGCAGGTGCATAGAATTGACTAAAGTGTTGATTTCTGCCTGTGGAATATTGTTCCATTCCTGAATGAGCGATTGACGAAGTTCGTTGACATTAGCAGGTGGGTTGGGACGACGCCTCAATCGTCTGTCCAGACTATCCCAGACATGCTCGATGGGGTTGAGATCAGGACTTTTAGTGGGCCAGTCATCAATGAAATCAATGTTATTTGTCCTAAGAAAATTTACAGTGTCTCTAGCTGTATGAGAGGTGGCATTATCATGCTAAAAAATCGAGATGTTGGCGTTGTTATGGAACAGAGGAATGACGTGATGAGCGAGAATGTCATCATGGTAACGTTGAGCATTTAAATTGCCATCAATGACGACTAGTGGTGAACGATAACCATGGGCAATGGCTTCCCAGACCATGACACAACCCCCACCCCCGAAACGATCTCGTTCAAGAACACAACAGTCAGCATAGTGTTCATTTCTCCTATGGTAGATGCGCACCCTGCCATCACCACGTTGTAAAGAAAATCTGGATTCATCCGAAAAAAGAACGGTATTCCAGCGTCGCCGTATCCAACGAGTGTGTACACGTGCCCAATTAAGACAATTTAGACGATGACAACAAATACTATATGTACAAATCGGAAGTTTCTTTTTTGGTTCAGTATATATATATATATATATATATATATATATATATATAAATATATATATATATATAAATATATATATAAAATGAAGACTGTGAAAAAACAAAAAAATAAAACATGTAGCACAGATGTGCATTAAAAACCAGAACTTTGCAGAAATACTTTTCGTGAATACTTGTCCTGACCCCAAACTAATGACATTTCCCCCTGGAACAATGGACTGGTAAGGTTAAATTGAGAAGAAGAAGAAGAAGAAGAAGAAGAAGAAGAAGAAGAAGAAGAAGAAGAAGAAGAAGAAGAAGAAGAAGAAGAAGAAGAAGAAGAAGAAGAAGAAGAAGAAGAAGAAGAAGAAGAAGAAGAAGAAGAAGAAGAAGGAGGAAATGTTTTATTTAACGACACACTCAACACATTTTATTTATGGTTATATGTTGTTATAAATATGGTTAAGGACCACACAGATATATAGAGAGGAAACCCACTGTCGCCACTTCATTGTCTACTCTTTTCGATTAGCAGCAAGGAATCTTTTATATACACCATCACACAGACAGGATAGGACATATCACGTCCTTTATTACACCCGTTGTAGAGCACTGGCTGGAACGAGAAATAGCCCAATGGGCCCACCGACAGGGTTCAATCCTAAACCGAGTGCACATCAAGTGAGCGCTTTACCACTGGGCTACGTCCTGCCCAAAGTTGAAAAGAAATGTACATTACATAATCAAGATTCTCATTAAAATGTTCAGCACAATAATTCCCTTGAACATTATAACTTGGGAATTTAAAGTGTGATTCAGGAGGCTGAGCACTCGTAAACAAATTGACTGGTACCATCATCTTCTATCATATCACATTTATCTTATGTTAGGCAAAACAAAGCCCAGTCATTTGCCTTTTGAACACTGTGAAGTGTATGTCCACAACAAGTATGAAAATAAAAAAAACGTGAACTCCTGTGTACCATGCAGTGATCATGTCTCTCCTGAATGGTCTCCATTTCTCTGCTGGTGATGTCCAGTAGGTGCAGTCGTTCCTGGATGTTGTCCAGTTCTCTTTTCACGTGGCTCATCTTCGGCTCGAAATCGGCTGGTCGCTGGAATTTGCGAAACTTCACCATAACTTCCGCGAAATGTTTCTGTTAAAATAAAGTAACAATAAACGTTATGATTAATACAGCACATTAAAAATAATAATAATACAATTACAGCTTGTTGAGAAATAACAGGAATGTTTTTCATTTTGAAATTAGCACATAAAAGAGCTTTAAATTTTGTCTCTCTAACTGGAAACTCATCTCATCCAGTAACATTAATGAGGGTTTTTTCATTTTTATTTGATCTTACATTTACATAGTTATTAAATACATATACTACATACATAAAATCTGGTTATAATTACAACATATATGTAAAAATGGATACATACAAATATCATAGGATACACTTATGACTTAACATTAATTACTTATGTTATTAAAATTTTATTTACAGATGGGAATTAAACAAACAAGGGAGAAGTTTATAAAGCAATTATTGCAGTTTGCACAAAAACACTTTAACTGACAGGTAATTCCCCAATAATTATGTGACTAATCTTTCCTTGACAGCTGAATAAACAATATCCCATCATATACACAAATGACTTCATGTTACAAAAGGTAAGTGACACAACATGTATCTTAATTCACGTCTAGTCTGCAATTTATCTTCAGTCATCACTTGTAGCTGATCACATTTAACACTGAGTAGACTGGATTTTTATCAATGTTACAGGGAACATTTTGTTCAGTATCATGTTATAATCTGATGTGTGAAATTCTTGAGATTGCTACACAGTTCTCAAATAATAAATAGTAATTGCTAATCAGCTGTCAACTGTTGCAAATAAAAAAATAAAAAACAAAATGTTTCTTACAGTATTATATTACAAAATAATCACACTTTTTAGGTCAAATTTAACTGGCAACAATTGTCTTAGCTGTGATATGAATTATCCTACGTCAGAGGCTTTGCCGATGGCAGTTGGTTGAATGGATAATGTTTTGTTTTTCAATTTGTGTTTATTTGTTGCAAAAGTTACTGATCTAGGCAGGCTCAAAAATGCTCTAAGAGAGAATTTTACCCATGGCAATAACCTTTCAAAATTGTCGTAAGAGTGCATTTCACCCATGGCAATAACCTTTCAAAATTGTTGTAGGTAACAATTTCTTAAGTCAAAGCCGTGCATATTCTCAACTATTAAATATTCAAATGTTATTTGACTAAATAGGTTCAAGGGCCGTAACTGTGAAAAATAGGTAAACCACCACTAAAGTCAAACTTGATCTGTAATAGTAGATGATAAAGCTATACAAAAAATGTCTGCCCAATATCTTGAGATATTCTGAAAAAAAATCTGGGAAAACATTTTGTTTTTTTAATCTCCTAAGTTCAAGGACAATAACTCTGTCAACATTGGGTAAATCAAACTTAATCTGTAATAGTAGATGATAAAGCTATACACCAAATTTTAGCTCAATATCTTGAGATATTCCGGAAAAAATCCAGGAAAACATTTTAATTTTTAATTCCTAAATTCAAGGGCAATAACTCTGTCAAAATTGGGTAAATCAAACTTCATCTGTAACAGTATATGATAAAGCCATACACAAAATTTCAGCTCAATATCTTGAGGCATTCCAAAAAAAAAAAAAAAGGTCTGTAGGATGGTGACGAAATCTATAGTCCTCTTCGGCTGAACCAGTAGGGAACTAATACTAATAATGACTGACTGAACATTGAGAAAATATCCTTTGAGTATTCCTCCCATCCTACAACATGTAATCGTGAGTGTACACTCTACCTTCAGCAGCTGTATCTGCTGCTCCAGTCTGGCGCCGGCCTCCAGCTTGCCCTGCAGCTTGTAGTCCTTGGCATGCTGGTCCAGTTCTCGCAGCAAGTCTTCCTGCTGCTTAAACTCCTCCTTCAGGGACTACAGATGAAAGTTAGTCTTACACATAACAAAACCCATTTATTGCATCATGACAGATGAAAAGAAAGGAACACTGATACGAAAAAAAAAAGAAAAAAAAAGGAAAACTGATGACTTGTTATTTGGCAAAACTTTGTCCAGTTAACAAGTTAACTTATTCATTGGTGTAGCAAGGATGAATCATCTGAAACGTAAGCAACTCTTTCTTGTACTGCACTGAACATCGATGACATCGCAGCACATTTATTAATTAGCAGCAATGGCATTTGGCATTTTGTCTGGTTAACAAATGATCTTGTCCAACAACTAAAAGCAAAGCCACTCTGCACTGTACTGACTTGCTATCTATCCTGGAACTCGTAATCAGTAAAGCGAGCATTACTCTCTACGCACTTGATGACTGACTATATCACAAATCACTGCATTATGAAAACTGAGGCCAAGCAGACTAAGAAATCTGACCTTGCTTTATCATGTTACGTGTAACTGTCATAATACTGCAAGAGATGTATAAAATCCTCTGACTAGTTGGTACCTCATATTCCTGTGGCGGAGCATCCTCGGCCAACATGTCTGCATCGAGGCGAGACTGCAGGTGCTCGGTGATGTCCCCCATCCATTGTGACATCTCCAGCATCTGACGTTCTATCGTCTGGGCTTGCTGGATCGACACTTCCAGGCGGCTCACTTTATTCTTCGCCTAACAAAAACAATTTCATTTCAGTTTGCAACAAAGTAATAACATAAGAACTGGAGTCTAAATATTCTCACACAAGTCTTAAATGCAGTTAAAATGACTATAATAATCACTTATTTTAACCATGTCACCACTAGGATTATTTATTGTTCTTTCTCTTAGTATTATATGGTTCAGAATGTTTCACAGGGTTAGAAGTGTTAAATATCTTCCACACAAAAATTGTTTTACATCAAAAATGGATTTAGTAGCAATCTAAGGGAATATTTTTAAAATGGCCTCCTTAACACATTGGTTAAATAAATCCAAGTCACTTAGGGAACGATCTTCTGTGTTTTGCAATTTGCTAATATATATTGGTGGTTTTACTATTAAACATTTTCATTTTAGTGGTGTTATGTTTTGACAACAAAATAAAAATAGGACTTTTTTTTTTAACCTGCTTTAGTAGTTAAAAATGTCCCAACATTGTGACTTTATAAAACAGTAATATTATTTACTTAGTACAAGAGTAAAAATGTATTACTTCAACTTCTAAAGTATCATGTTTCCTGTTAACTTCTTCCAAGTCCTTTTTCACAGAATCAACGAGAATGGAGTTTGAAATTAGCTCGTCCGCAAGTTCATTAATTCGCTGATGGCTGCTGGGATCATGGTCTCGCTGAAGATTTTCCATGTCCTGAATGAATGAATGAATGAATGAATGAATGAATGTTTAACAATACCCCACAGCACAAAACATATCAGCTATTGGGTGTCAAAACTAAGATAAATGCAAAAATATGTCCTGAATAATACAGACACACAATACTCATGGAAATAAACAGGTTCATGGAAACATAACTTTAAATGAAAATAATACTGAAGCAATACTGTCAACATAATTTCCAATCACCACATGTTTATACATTATATTTAATATGTAATTTACAATTCAGAAAAGCAAAATATGCTCTAAGTAAAGCTACTTTAAATGTTTTTTTTGTTTTTTTTTAAAGCAACATGAGTTGTATATTATGCCCCTCAAATTATAATTTAAAAAAACCTAACAAAAAACCCCAAACAACTTACGTCCAGCTCTTCAGAAATTTCTTCAGCATCCAGACTTTTTACTGATGTTTTTCTTACTTTTCTTTCAAGGGCATTTAGATATCTCCTTTCCAACTCAATTAATTCTGAAAATTGAAGTTTTAAAAAAAAAATTCAACACCTGTAAAAACTATACAGTTAAAAAGTGCATTTTCACTGCAATGGAGAAATTAAACAAAAATATTATAATTTAATATGTAAATGTTGTAATGTCAGAAATTAAAGGTATAATATATGTATGCAATAAGTTATGATTTTTAGAAATATTAAAATGTTACATTAGGTAAAAACAGAAAGATGCAATATAGCTTGCAGTTAATCCACAAGGAGTTACTTCCCTTTAATCTAATGATCCTTTTTAGGTTGCATAGTACCAAAGAAGAGAGTTCCGTGTCAGAGTTCGACGTGCACTGTCAAATATTTACGGAGTAAAAGCAGCTGTGGGTGTGATTGGTAGTAATATGTGACATTGATTATTTGTGCAAATACTATTATTTATTGACAATAAATAAATACAATATACCAGAGGTTGAAACTAATGCGGGGTACCCCCAAAAATGGAAGTGCAATTTTCAGCAAAAATGACGGTTGCTATTAAAAACATTAATTAAATCTCTTAAATGATACGTCACCCCTCATTTTCTTGCAGGTAGATTAGATGTGAGGTGCCACACTTTCTATTGCTGTACTTACTGGGTATGTTGAAACACTGCTTATATCAGTTTTATTAGTAAACGTTAACATTATCGGCAATAGGAATTGATTTGGTCTATTAGAACCTATAGCATATATTCACTATATTATCATTATTTTATATAGTGTGCCATTTACTGTTATTTGACAGTCATAATTGCTTAATTAGGTTACACTCAGGCATGGGAGTTCATAATGACCTTGACCTTGGCATTAATTTACTGTGCACTGCTGAGAATAGAGTTTGAAAAAAAAGTCTGCGCTGACGAATTGGAGATTTTGGCCCATATTTTTTACTTAAAATATTTTAAAGCTTATTTACCCAAGGTGATGGATATGTCATATAACACTAATCTTATTTAGGATAATAAGTCTAGGCAAGATGAAATAAGCTATTAGTAATAATTCATTTTTATTTTAAAAATAATGTTAGCTGATATTAGGTTAATCTCTTAGATCTCCATTAACAATGTGTATTTAAATGCAATTGACTCTGGAATGACTATATTTAAATAACCTGATTTCTGCTGTAATTTTAACATACTTCTTAGGTTGGTGAATTATGTTTTAGGCAAATATGGAATTTTTAACAATTGTTTTTGTGAGTTTGGCAAAAACATTAAAATCTACAGAAGGAGGTTCTGTGTAGCCATTTTGCATTCTCTTCTTTATTTGTACACAAATATAAGCTTGGCAATGATAGCTTTAGGTCATTTCATTAAATCTTGTCCATATATTCAGTGAGTTTTCTATAGTAAAGGGTATTTGAAGTATATACCAAGTACAAAAGCAATTTTGACACATTTGCTAATGTGTTAGTATTATCTTCCATTATTACCACACCTGTAAAGCTATATTTTCCAATATTACTATGTAAATGATTTGTTACATTACAGATTGTAGTAATGCATACAATATAAATATTATATTCAGTGAAAACAGAATACAATTAAAGAAAAATGACTTTCGCACACTTTTTATGCTTTGCATGTGCTTTTCTCATGACAAATAAAAAATAAAAATGTTAAATCCTAATGATAACTCTAGATATGATACATGTCTGTAAACACCAATCACTGAAGATTATTAATAAAATATCAACAGGTATATCGGTGGCTGTCAGTGGATTTAATAATGCATATATAAAAACCAACTAGGCTGACGGGTTTGAAAATACTGCATTCAGTGACTTGACATCCAAGCATATTCCATACCTTGGGTGTTTTGCCCACCATGATGTGTACCACATTAATTTACTACTATTTGTGGATGCAGTGGTGTGCATTTCAGATGTCACATGTAATATGCTTTTTTTCTAGTGGAGTTCTTATCATATGCCCATTAAAGTCTTTCAAAACACAGGGTCACTGCAATAAATGAGATTTAAAGTAATTATTTATTGGAAATGAGAGACTCTGACTATGCATGCACTCACTACATATACAACTAAGTATACACAACCAACCCATAGTATGTATCTTCAAGAGTAGTATTTTTATTTATTATTTGTTTTAAATATGATACATTGCATTTGTATACAACTTTGCACAACACTGATGCTTCCTGAGGTGTACATTAAATCAGGTTGCACTGTAGGAACAACACTTTCAATTATGTCGTCACATCATATCAGAACACAGAAGATCCTGATAGTCATGAAAACACCCAATTGGACACTTTTTGAAAAATATTTGTTTTTGGTATAGGTTGCATAGTACCAAAGAAGAGAGTTCCGTGTCAGAGTTCGACGTGCACTGTCAAATATTTACGGAGTAAAAGCAGCTGTGGGTGTGATTGGTAGTAATATGTGACATTGATTATTTGTGCAAATACTATTATTTATTGACAATAAATAAATACACTTTTATTTGTCATACAGTTGTTATGCAGTATATACCAGAGGTTGAAACTAATGCGGGGTACCCCCAAAAATGGAAGTGCAATTTTCAGCAAAAATGACGGTTGCTATTAAAAACATTAATTAAATCTCTTAAATGATACGTCACCCCCCATTTTCTTGCAGGTAGATTAGATGTGAGGTGCCACACTTTCTATTGCTGTACTTACTGGGTGTGTTGAAACGCTGCTTATATCAGTTTTATTAGTAAACGTTAACATTATCGGCAATAGGAATTGATTTGGTCTATTAGAACCTTTACTATCACTCTGTGGAGCAGTGGTTAAGTCATCGGACTACAGGCTGATAGGTACAGGGTTCGTAGCCCGGTACCGGCTCCAACCCAGAAAGAGTTCTCAAGGGCTCAATGAGTAGGTGTAAAGCCACTACAACCTCTTCTCTTTCACTAACAACTAACCCACTGTCCTGGACAGACAGCCCAGATAGCTAAGGAGTGTGCCCAGGACAGCGTGCTTGAACCTTAATTGGATATGAGCACAAAAATAAGTTGAAATGAAATGAGACTATCACTTAGTAAAGATTTATAAATAAAGTGAAATAGTGACAATTTATTTAATTTGACAAACGTTGGCATATTTTCTATAAAGAATATTTCTACCTCTAAATTCCCTCCACTGAGATCCTGCATTGTCAAAGAGCTGGTTGTATCGGTCTACCCTCTGTGCGACATCACCCCACAGTGAGTTCATCTTCATGAGGGCCCGAGCCAGCTCCTGCAGGGACCCAGACGGTGCATTGTTCAGCATCTCAGTGGTCACCTCGTTAGATTCGGTCACTTCAAACTCTCGCTCATTGACATCCTTCTTCAAATTCTAACAAAATATAATACAGGTACTCTAAGTATTATTCATATTATTTTAATTCTAAAAAATATACTACATAATTATTATTTAATTTATACAAATGAAAAACAATTATTATAACTTCCATGAAATATAATAGAAAGGTTTAACTTAATAATGTTAGTAGTTTTAATGCATATGGACTACAGGTAGTACTAAACCAAATAACTTCCGGCTGGGTCAAAGTTCGAGGTGCACCCAACTTTTCATAGAGAAGTGAACACCACAAGTCCTGTGATTGGTTATAAATGTGAGTGTGTTGGTTGTAAAAAAAATTAGTTTCATTTGGGCTAAAAATGTATGCAATTTTATTTCATCTAGTACCAGTGTCAAGTAGCCTTGTGCTTGGAACATGTATGGGGTACCTGTAAAAAAAGGTACTCAAATTTTGTGCAGAACTAGGGTAGTCATAGATGCTACCCGTTATCTCAGAAATGAGCAGCTTGACACCCACTTTTTTGTGATTCACTTTAAGGGTGAGGGGTGGTAGTATTTATATCCGTGGCGTTTATGTCGATTTATACGTTGCAGGTAGGAGTTTTAGCCACATATGTTACTATTGTCGTCTATGGGATTTGATTTGGTAATATACACCCTATAAGTATTTTAATTTAAAACACAAAGTTTTAATTTTTTGTATGTCATGTAGACTTTTTCACATACATCAGTTAACAAGTCATTTCATAACATATTTTAGTGGCATATTAGTTATGATGCAAATTTGGAAGACACTCATCCAGGAGCACTCAAAATGAAGAAAACTAATGAATAAATAAACTAAAGCATTTGTTATTACTAAAAAAAAAACTAAAAAAACTTTTAGTGGAGGCTGGTATGGTATGGAGCATCGACACCACCACATTCCTGGTAGAGTGGCAATCCTCCTACAGGTGGTGCAGGAAGGATGAAGTAGTCTTGTTCCACGCTCGCATCGGCCACACACATTTGACAAAAATATTCATTTATTTTAAAAGCATATCCTCCTCCTCAGTGTGAACTTTGTCAGTGTATTTCAATTTTAAAGTTTTAAAACCATTTTGATTTCTATACAGTTTTAAAATACACTTACCTAGATTTTTGAATTGTATTGTACTTTTCTCCACAACTCTTTACACTGTGGTCCTATATAAAATTTATTTTTAATATAAATAATCATATTCATGTAGATACCTATGTTTGACACCCATTGGCCGATGAGTATTTTTGTGCTGGGGGTGTTGTTAAACATTCATCCATTCCACAACGTTCTGACATACCTTGAACTTCTTGTTCTTGACGAGGAGATCGTTGGTGTTTTCCACCGAGTAGTCCTTGTGGGAGAGATCCTCCTTGATGGCCTCCAGCCACCTGATGAGCACATCGATCTGATCGTATACCTTCCTGCTCTTATTGAGGAGCTGGGTGAGCCGCTGGTTCTGCTCCTCGGCCAGGACGACCACGCGCTCCCACTTCTCGTTCAGAGACTTCACCTCGGCCGCGATGCTCTCCCGGAGACTGGGGTCGCCCTCCGTCGCTAGGGCGGTAGACAGGGCGTTGATGCTGCTTACATTCTGCTTCAGTGTCTTGATGTCGTCCAGTACACCCTGAAATACATTTTAAAAATAAAGTTAAAAGTTGAAAGTTGTTTTGTATAATGCCATCACTAGAGCATATTGATTTATTACTAACTGGCTATTGGATGTCAAACATTTGGTAATTTGGATATATAGGGACAAATTTACAAAGCCTGTTTATGTTTTACACATGTGTAACAACATACATTTAGAACGCTAAAACACTTTCGTTTAAGAAAAACACTCTTAGAGAGGAAACCCGCTTCATTTTTCATTAGTCGCAAGGGATCTTTGATATACATCATCCCACAGAGAGGTATACCAGTTGGAATGAAAAATAGCCAAATTTTAAAATATGACTGCTGGTATTTCAAACACAATAGAATTCCTTGTTTAGACAACACATGACAAATATTTTAACATATTTTGGAATACACACACTGGTATGTGCTATCCTGTCTGTGGGATGGTGCATATAAAACATCCATTGTTACTAATAGAAATATGTAGCGGGTTTCCTCTGTAAGACTATAGGTCAATATTACCAAATGTTTGACATCCAATAGCCAATGATTTATAAATCAATGTTCTCTAACTTTAACTTTAACTGTATTGGATGAATATTATAGATACAGTCCAGTAGATGTTGACAATAATACTGAACATAGAATCAAACACTTATATAATGATAACACCAGTGAGCAGAATGACATTGAACCTGATCCAATTAGCACAAGTTACAGAAAGGATGCAGTGGATTGTCTTTTAGAAAGTAATCTAAAAATCAAATTTATGACCATATTTTGAAGTTGAGGAAAATGGAAAAAGAGCAGAAGGAATTGTAGGCCTACATAATATTCTCGCTGGGTAAAAAAAGAAACCAGAGGAGAAAAAGAAAAAAAAGGGGTGGGAAACATGGTTACCGTATAGATTAGCCAGAGTACTTGGGCTAAGTGTAGGTCTATCGTTGGGTATTGGTTCAACTTTGCGAAAAGACAACCCCTTGTTTTAATATTATTGTAATAAAGATTTCAAGATATCTTAAAAAAATAAAGGTGATCTCCTAAATTGGGATAACATGTCTGTGTTCTTTTTATTTCTTCATCGAATGAATCGATTGCACTGATATCGCCAGGTGATAGTTTAGTTTTTGTAAAGGCAGTGTATATATAATTTAGTGAAAAAAAAGTGTCCAATACAAAATAGCGGAGCTGGGTTATGTAAAATATAGCAGGATGTGGGAAAATAAAGAGGGTGGAGAAAAATAAAGGGGGCAGCAAAACACGAAAGCGGGGTGGCAAAATGCAATAGCGGGCTGACCGCCCCACTTAAATGGAACAGCGAGAACACTTACCAGGTTACAACATGCCCACTACCAACTGAAGAATGAAATGATATCGTTCGACAGTATGACACCAACAAAATATGGATACAGGAATCTGAATAAAGTGGAGTGGGGTGCAATATGCAACAGAATATTGAAAAACATTGGTGCGAAATGTTGTAGTTAGCTAAATTTCATCTCTCTCACTAATTAGTATTACATTCATGTATGGGATCTGTAGAGTTATTTAAAAAAAAAAAAAATTGGAATATATCCTTTAAAAAAGAGAGAAACAAATCGGAATATATAACTTAAAATACTGGGTAAAAAGAAAAAGAAAAAAAGAAAAAGTTTGTTTTGTTTAATGACACCACTAGAGCACACTGATTTATTAATCATCAGCTATTGGATGTCAAACATATGGTAATTTTTGACAGTCACAGAGAGGAAACCCACTACATTTTTCCATTTGTAGTCTGTGACTTTGAAATGGTGAAATACCTTCTAAAAATAGACTAAAACTCGAATCCATAATGTTACTTCTCAGAGGCACATGCGTTTTTTAAAATATGTGGAATGCATTTTGTGGTATTAAAAACACTAGGATGACCAAAAACACTTCGAATGTACGGAAATGGATAATCTAAACAATAAAATCTAAGTAAAGTATGATTTAAGTTATCAAAAACGGTTATAATAGTAAACAATATGTTTTAGTTTTTAAAAACTAGGGTATGTCCCTTTAAAAACACGATAATGTATAGTCGTACCGAACTCTCGTGCAGCTGGGCCTCCAGTGTTGGGATGTCACCACTTGCTGGGTCCTCGGCGTGGAGGAACACATCCATCTCATCCATCCAGCGGGTCAGACCAACCAGCTGGTTCTGAAAGCAAACAGCATGGCCAATTAACATTCAAGCATGCTGCCCTGGGCACACAAACGTGTTATACACGCTGTCAGACCAGGCCTGGTGCTTATAAAACGTTTAGAGTCTAGACTCAAGACTCTAATAGAGTTTGAGACAGTAACGTCATGACAACGCCATACAAATTGTATGCGTACGATGTCATTAGATTGAGTCTGGACTCTCAACATTTTTTAAGCATGGGCCCAGGGCCCCATTTTATGAAGTGATCTTAATGCTAAGATTACCGTAAGTGTATTTAAGTAATAAGTGTACTTAAGATGATCTTAGCGCCAACGTTGCTTCTGGGCGAAAATTAATGATTCTGATGGTAAACTCTATACACAACATTCAAGCATGCTGTCTTGGGCACACAAACCTCAGTTATCTGAGCTGTCTGTCCAGGGGAGAGCTTAAATGGTTCTGAATGTAAATATCATGGTTGTAATAGACTTTTCTTTTTGCCAACTTGATTAAGTGCTAAAATAACCATATGCTAGTCACCAAATAGCAATAGTTAGAGGTTTTATTAAGTAATTATTTAGTTCCTGTCAAATCAATAATACTTTGAGAACTACAAAAAGATAAATGTCAAGAATTATACATTCTAAATTTTAAAACAAAATCTAATTAAGGCCACCTACATACCTGGTACTGTTTCATTTGCATGATACATCTCTCTAGCTTCCCCAGGCGTTCACCGATGGCCGAAGAAACATCAGTCCAGCGTCCATTCAGGTTTTTCAGATCCTTGTTCAGATTGCTAGACTTGTCCTTGTCGGCTGTTTTCTGAACGAGATCCTGCCCCGTCTTGTTGATGTAATCCAGGCTGCTCTGGTGGTCCTTCAGATCCTGCTGCAGTTCCTGGAATTACAAGGATAGAGGAGATTTATAATAATGTAACTAAACACAGTTCCTGGAATTACAAGGATAGAGGAGTTTTATAATAATGTAACTAAACACAGTTCCTGGAATTACAAGGATAGAGGGGTTTTAAACTAATGTAATTAAATATCTGTTATAGTAATTACAATTTAAAGCCATCCCATTGGTCCAGCCATAGGAAACCGGGTTTGTTCTTTTCTCAAAGATAAAAGTAACATTGTCAGAGAACTATCGGATGATGTCACTTTATATTGGTACGTTTTCTTATTGAACATTTTTATTTATAAACCAAAAAATAATTCAAAATAAAATAGGAACTTTTAGTGTTGTTATTGTTTTAATTTTAATTATAAGGATTGTCTGTTATTTCTTTTACGTTCATTGGGTTATGCACAAAAAAAAACAATCCGCAAAGTTATGTGTGAATGGCTTTGCCAATTCACAGTTTGCAGAATTAAAAAAAAAAAAAAATTCATACCCTGATAAACATAAAAGAAATAACAGACAATCAATAAGTAACTAGACTCTTTTTTTTTGTAAAGACATTTCCATTAAAATCTTTTAGTTTGCTGAGTATTCATATACATGTTTCGGCACAAAACTAGTCATACTTTGTTATCTCGATGATGATGGGATCATACCTAAAAGTTTCAGATAAGTTGTTCAAGATAAACATAACAGTTGATTGTGAAGATAATTTTTTAAAAACCTATTTCTTGACCTCAAAATATCTTGGGCTTTCAAGACTACAGAGCTGAAGATAATGGCACTCGACTACATATAATATTGCCATATTTTCTGAGATCAAATGAAATATGCTTACTCGATATTGTTGCAGCTGTTCTTCCATTGTTTCTACAGTTGTCATGGTGATCTTCTCTGTCTGCAGCACGGCCTCCATGTCGGTGAGCCAGTGAATGATGGCACTCATGGCTTCCAGGTACGACTTTGATGGAGCCTTGTCTAATGCTTCCATTAACAGTCGGTTTCTTTCCCCTGTAAAATATACGCATTTTAATATGTATAAAATACTTGTACTGTGCATCAGCTACAACTCTTTGTAACTTTGGTGTATGTGGTAATAAGAAAACAATTCTTCTACAAGTCTTGTGAACAGTTTGGAAATGCTTATGAAGTGGGTTTCTTTCCCCTATAAAATAAAAACATTTTAATATGTACTAATAATATATGCATTGCATCAGCTACAACTCTTTGTTAATTGTGTGTATTTTGTAATGAAAAACAAGATTCTTCTTCATGTTTTTGTGAATTAACAGTTTGGAAATGCTTATGAAGTGGGTGATGAATTATCTAGACATTAACAATGAATTTTATGTACAGAATTTGTAACAAATGAGTTGGGAGGGTATGGTGGTAGTAAACAATAAGACATTAACTTCATACATGTGAAGTGAATCGGTCACATAATAAAACAATTACAAGGAAAATAAAAACGGAGCCTCTACAGACAGGTCAGGGAACATTTTGTTTTCAATATCTTAATTAGAGATATTTCTAGTCAAATGAAAACTAGCCCCTACTGTTTAATGTTTAAAAATTGTGTAACGATCTCTGAAACTTGTGTAGTGAATTGCTACGCAATACTGAATAAAATGTTTCCTGCAGGTTTTAAGAGTTAAAAGTAATTACATGAACGTTAACCTCACATAAAGTGAAGTCAGTTTTCAAAAATATTCAAAAGCTTACTTATATTTTAACCTAATTTTATTGACATAATCCAAAGAATCATTAACCTGTCTAGCAAGTTTAACCAATAGGTTTACCAAACATTTAAAGAAGTTATACCAAGCCTGGTGCTTATAACACTTTTAGAGTCTAGACTCAAGACTAATAGAATTTAAGATGTGAACGTCATGGCCACGCCACACAAATTGTTTACGTGTGACATCATTAGAGACTGAGTCTGGACTCTAAAAGTTTTATAAGCACGGCCCAGATTTAAGTAGTATATACAAAAAACAACAACATACACACAACAAAAACACAAGCAAAGATGCAAACACAGACAGAGATACAACTAATGACAATAGGTTTCTTACATAAATATACTCAGTATTTGATTAAAAAATCAACCCATTAGATTTTAAAATCTTCACACCAATTATTACAAAAGCAATGAATTCAATTTCAATGATTTCCTAGCACAAGAGGTAGAACTATCATTTTATGATTATCAATACAATGATAATGACAATCCTAAAAAAAAAATACACATGCACATTCATGTATGGAACATTGAAAACAAAATAAAGTTAGTTTGTTTTGTTTAATGACACCACTTGAGTACATTGATTGGCTATTGGATGTCAAACATTTAGAGAGGAAACCCACTACATTTTTCCATTAGTGGCAAGGGATATTTTATATGCACCATCCCACAGACAGGATAACACATACCACAGCCCTTGATACATCAGTCATGGTGCACTAACCAACTGGCTACAACGAAAAATATCCCAATGGGCCCACTGACAGGAATCGATCCTAGACCGACTGAGCATCAAGTGAGCACTTTACCACTGGGCTATGTCCCGCCCTTTAAAAAAATAAATACACATGCACATTCATGTATGGAAAACTGAAAACAAAATAAAAACTGTTTACTAAAAGCATGATGGTGATTATGGTGATGATGATAATGAGGAGGATGGTGATGATGAATTTATAAATTAATCACATGCAATAAAGAATGCATGCTTTTGAAAACATTTATGTTACAACAAATTAAATAACAGATTTCAGAACTGTATTTCAGATACACCTAAAATACACAATTATGCTTTTTAGAGATGCAAAACATTTTGTCTATTAGTGTACATGTAGTAAATTATTTATGCATTATTACCCTTATTTATTACATACAATTTAGAAATATACCAAAGAAGAACCTACATGTACAAACTAAAATAAACTGACATTTAATGCTGAGAAATAATAAAATTATCAGAGAAAAACACAAGTACACATATTAATATAATTTACTTACAATCCTCGATATCTGTAATAATAAAATTTCCTTTTTAAATAAAATAATTTCATATGCGGATGAGCAATTTCCCTGAATTTTAACTTTGCTCATTCATTTTTTAATTTGTTTAGATGAAATGCCTTGTATTTCAACTTCAAACTTGTGTATTTTAAGTAGGTTTTTTCTTTAAATAAATTCTATGTATATGTTGTACCATAATAGTTTTTAATGTTTTATGAATTAATGAATGGATGAATGAATAATTGAATGGATGGATGGATGGATGGATGGATGGATGGATGGATGGATGGATGGATGGATGGATGTATGGATGAATGGATAAATTAATGAATAAATGAATGAATAAAAAAAAAAGTTTGTTTTATTTAACGACGCCGCTAGAGCACATTGATTTTTTATCTTATCATCGGCTATTGGACGTCAAACATATGGTCATTCTGACACTGTTTTTAGAGGAAACCCGCTGTCGCCACATAGGCTACTCTTTTTACGACAGGCAGCAAGGGATCTTTTATTTGTGCTTCCCACAGGCAGGATAGCACAAACCATGGCCTTTGTTGAACCAGTTATGGATCACTGGTCGGTGCAAGTGGTTTACACCTACCCATTGAGCCTTGCGGAGCACTCACTCAGGGTTTGGAGTCGGTATCTGGATTAAAAATCCCATGCCTCGACTGGGATCCGAACCCAGTACCTACCAGCCTGTAGACCGATGGCCTGCCACGACGCCACCGAGGCCGGTAAATGAATGAATAAAACCTCCAGCTAATATGTGTCAAAAGAAACTAGTTTTATTATTTTTCGCATATGGAGTAACCCAGTGACCACAGGTTAATCTGTACAACAGGGGATTATTAGATGATTTAGTAGAAGTGTACAATGTACAAGACCAAAGAAAACAGGATGTTTAATAAATGTGTTCAATTGGCCAGGCTGAACAGTACATATTTAAAAAATAAATAAAGGTAAAAATCAAAGTGAAAATACTTCAGCAAGACATAGGTTAAGGTAGGATGAAACATGATGCAATGAAAACTAACATTGACAAATGGAGCAACGAATAGAACAAAAACAGTGCATGTATATGGGAGTATTAAAGAAATACACAAACACACACACATAGAGAGAGAGAGAGAGAGAGAGAGAGAGAGAGAGAGAGAGAGAGAGAGAGAGAGAGAGAGAGAGAGAGAGAGAGAGAGAGAGAGAGAGAGAGAGAGAGACACCCACACACACACACACACACACACACACAGAGACAAAGACAGAGACAGAGAGAGAGACACAGAGAGAGAGAGAGATAGAGAGAGATAGTCATATAATGGTTTAAATTTTACAACTTAACGGGTATTAAGTCATTTTCAATGTCATTAAACTTATACATCTGTACAAAATTACAATATTTTAGGAATGCAATTTTAGTGTCCAGTCAATATTGTTAACATTGAAAAAAAGCCTATTAAGACAAATGCATTTATAGTTGTGTCAATGTATGAATTTTAAAGAAGAAACAAACATACTAACTGCATAGTGTAAACAAACATTCCAGGTTAAGAATTTACAGTTGGAATAATTTTAAAGCTCCTCGGAAGATTCTCGTTCAGCAGCAGGGTATCGTTTATATGTACCATCCCACAGACAGGATAGTACATACCTTGGGACACCAGTGGCTTAACACTGGCTGGAAAAAGAAATGGCCCACTGATGGGGATTGATCCTAGATCGACTGCACATCAGGCGAGTGCTTTACCACTGGGTCTTGTTTTGTCTGCAGACCATAAGAGCAAAGGAGATAGAAGGAAGACATGATTACCTGACAAGCAATAGAATACTCAGGACATATATGATTATAACCAATGATTTTCTGCTGGGATGTTCAGATAAGATCACTGGTATAGGAGAAAAATGTCAAAGTTGAGTGTCGGGTTATGTGTGAAAATAAAAAGTAAAATCTGCATAACGCACCCATTTTATCCAGAGTGCTCCTCCATCTAACCATGAAAGCATCCAAATCCTTGGTGACTTTGTTGGGTCCATGAAGGTGCTTCACGATTATCTCCCCTTGTCGTCTCAGCGTATCCACCCGGTCTTCATGACATTTCATAGCTTTTAACTTCACCTTTAAGAAAACAAAACAAGAAAAACATTTTAGTTGGAATCATTTTATTAGGATTATAATTACCTAAATGTTAGTAATGTTTAAGTAAAATAAGAATTTGCAAATTTAAATGTCCCACCTACCATAAACTATTTTGGTACACAATGATTAACATCACAGTGCAACAATAAACCAAAAACAGAGTTTCATTGATCTATGACTCATAGTTTGTAAAAAACTGATCTAAGATCTAAATGTGAAACTTTTAATGCAAAAATCGATGCTGTCATCACTGCTGCCGCCTTTGGAAATGTCTTACCCTTTTGTTTTTTGCTTCGTAAAGGCTAAACAAAACTGTTTGGGGATTTAAAAAAGAAAGAAAAAAAATTGAGAAACTTTTACTGGTCTTAAAAACAAGTGCGACTATTATTAACTTTTCATCACACAACAAAAACGAAAATATTTTTGGGATCACTCTATAATCTGGCATTCCAGAAATTTCCAGATTTTTCACTTTTTCAATAAACCTATTTCAAATTACATCTGTACATAACGTTCCTTACTGAATTAGACTACATGCATGCAATTTGGCACTATGAAAGTCGGTACAGACAGCTGTCATGAGCATCGTGAGTAGCTTCATAGGAGATGTGAAACTGTGGCAACAAACAGCCCATGAATGTATAAAATCTTCCAATGCCCCTCAACGTGTTCTGTTGCATAAACTTACGTAAGTTCCTTGATAGCGTCTATAAGTTGTTAGGAACTAGCGCATGTGTAAATGGAATGTGATATAGGTAGTACTAAACCAAACAACTTCCGGCTGAGTCAAAGTTCAAGGTGCACCCAACTTTTGATAGAGACGTTAACACCACAAGTCCTGGGCAAAAAATGTATGAAAATATATTTCATCTAATACCATTGTATCAAGTAGCCTTGTGCTTAAAACATGTATGATGTACCTGCTAAAAAAAAAGTACTAAAATTTTGTGCATAATTAGGGTAGTTATAGACCCTACCTGTTATCTCTGAAATTAGCAGCTTGACTCCCATTTTTTTCTGATTCACTTTAAGGGTAGCAGTACATTTTAGTATTTATATCTGTGGTCTTTATGTTGATTAATACGCTGTAGGTAGGAGTTTTAGCCACATATGTAACTATTGTCATCTATGGGATTTGATTTGGTAGTATACACCCTATAGGTCTATTAACTCATATTTACCTTGCACTGATCGAGCTGCCTGCTGATGCTGGATGTTTCCTCGGCGATCTCCTCCACGGTGCTCATCCACTTCTCGTAGCTGACAATGAGCTCCTGCAGGCTCGAAAGTTCCCCGTAGAATTTCTTCGTTTCTATGTTCATGTCCACCTTGTTCTGGGTCTGTGACAGCAGTTTGTTGATCTCCTCCCACCGGTTCTCCAATTTGTGTGTGACGGCCAACACACTGTCGTTTGGGCAACCCGCTGAAACAGAAATAACATTTAATATTTTAAAAACAGACATGTGTGGTAACCCATGTACCAGTTACTAGAAAATACACACTTGGTAACCTCCATGTACCAGTTACTAGAAAATACACACTTGGTAACCTCCATGTACCAGTTACTAGAAAATACACACTTGGTAACCTCCATGTACCAGTTACTAGAAAATACACACTTGGTAATTTATATAGAAAGTATAATGAATGGTAAGCCATGTACCTGTTACTAGAAAATACACACTTGGTAATTTATATAGAAAGTATAATGAATGGTAAGCCATGTACATGTTACTAGAAAATACACACTTGGTAACCTCCATGTACCAGTTGCTAGAAAATACACACTTGGTAACCTCCATGTACCAGTTACTAGAAATACACACTTGGTAACCTCCATGTACCAGTTACTAGAAAATACACACTTGGAAACCTATATAGGAAGCATTGTGTGTGGTAACCCATGTACCAGTTACTAGAAAATACACACTTGGTAATTTATATAGAAAGTATAATGAATGGTAAGCCATGTACATGTTACTAGAAAAAAAACACTTGGTAACCTCCATGTACCAGTTACTAGAAAATACACACTTGGTAACCTATATAGGAAGCATTATGTGTGGTAACCCATGTACCAGTTACTAGAAAATACACACTTGGTAACCTCCATGTACCAGTTACTAGAAAATACACACTTGGTAACCTCCATGTACCAGTTACTAGAAAATACACACTTGGTAACCTATATAGGAAGCATTGTGTGTGGTAACCCATGTACCACTTACTAGAAAATACACACTTGGTAACCTATATAGGAAGTATAATGAATGGTAAGCCATGTACATGTTACTAGAAAATACACACTTGGTAACCTCCATGTACCAGTTACTAGAAAATACACACTTGGTAACCTCCATGTACCAGTTACTAGAAAATACACACTTGGTAACCTATATAGGAAGTATAATGAATGGTAAGCCATGTACAGTGTACCAGTTACTAGAAAATACACACTTGGTAATTTATATAGAAAGTATAATGAATGGTAAGCCATGTACATGTTACTAGAAAATACACACTTGGTAACCTCCATGTACCAGTTACTAGAAAATACACACTTGGTAACCTATATAGGAAGCATTGTGTGTGGTAACCCATGTACCAGTTACTAGAAAATACACACTTGGTAATTTATATAGGAAGTATAATGAATGGTAAGCCATGTACAGTATACCAGTTACTAGAAAATACACACTTGGTAATTTATATAGAAAGTATAATGAATGGTAAGCCATGTACATGTTACTAGAAAATACACACTTGGTAATTTATATAGGAAGTATAATGAATAGTAAGCCATGTACATGTTACTAGAAAATACACACTTGGTAACCTCCATGTACCAGTTACTAGAAAATACACACTTGGTAACCTATATAGGAAGTATAATGAATGGTAAGCCATGTACAGTGTACCAGTTACTAGAAAATACACACTTGGTAATTTATATAGAAAGTATAATGAATGGTAAGCCATGTACATGTTACTAGAAAATACACACTTGGTAACCTCCATGTACCAGTTACTAGAAAATACACACTTGGTAACCTATATAGGAAGCATTGTGTGTGGTAACCCATGTACCAGTTACTAGAAAATACACACTTGGTAATTTATATAGGAAGTATAATGAATGGTAAGCCATGTACAGTATACCAGTTACTAAAAAATACACACTTGGTAATTTATATAGAAAGTATAATCAATGGTAAGCCATGTACATGTTACTAGAAAATACACACTTGGTAATTTAAATAGAAAGTATAATGAATGGTAAGCCAAGTACATGTTACTAGAAAATACACACTTGGTAATTTATATAGGAAGTATAATGAATGGTAAGCCATGTACATGTTACTAGAAAATACACACTTGGTAATTTATATAGGAAGTATAATGAATGGTAAGCCATGTACATGTTACTAGAAAATACACATTTGGTAACCTCCACGTACCAGTTACTAGAAAATACACACTTGGTAACCTGAATGTACCAGTTACTAGAAAAGACACACTTGGTAACCTCCATGTACCAGTTACTAGAAAATACACACTTGGTAACCTATATAGGAAGCATTGTGTGTGGTAACGCATGTACCAGTTACTAGAAAATACACACTTGGTAACCTATATAGGAAGCATTGTGTGTGGTAACCCATGTACCAGTTACTAGAAAATACACACTTGGTAACCTATATAGGAAGCATTGTGTGTGGTAACCCATGTACCAGTTACTAGAAAATACACACTTGGTAACCTATATAGGAAGCATTGTGTGTGGTAACCCATGTACCAGTTACTAGAAAATACACACTTGGTAACCTATATAGGAAGTATAATGAATGGTAAGCCATGTACATATTACTAGAAAATACACACTTGGTAATTTATATAGAAAGTATAATGAATGGTAAGCCATGTACATGTTACTAGAAAATACACACTTGGTAATTTATATAGGAAGTATAATGAATGGTAAGCCAAGTACATGTTACTAGAAAATACATACTTGGTAATTTATATAGGAAGTATAATGAATGGTAAGCCATGTACATGTTACTAGAAAATACACACTTGGTAACCTCCATGTACCAGTTACTAGAAAATACACACTTGGTAACCTCCATGTACCAGTTACTAGAAAATACACACTTGGTAACCTCCATGTACCAGTTACTAGAAAATACATACTTGGTAACCTCCATGTACCAGTTACTAGAAAATACACACTTGGTAACCTATATAGGAAGCATTGTGTGTGGTAACCCATGTACCAGTTACTAGAAAATACACACTTGGTAATTTATATAGAAAGTATAATGAATGGTAAGCCATGTACATGTTACTAGAAAATACACATTAGGTAATTTATATAGAAAGTATAATGAATGGTAACCCATGTACCAGTTACTAGAAAATACACACTTGGTAATTTATATAGGAAGTATAATGAATGGTAAGCCATGTACATGTTACTAGAAAATACACACTTGGTAACCTCCATGTACCAGTTGCTAGAAAATACACACTTGGTAACCTCCATGTACCAGTTACTAGAAATACACACTTGGTAACCTCCATGTACCAGTTACTAGAAAATACACACTTGGAAACCTATATAGGAAGCATTGTGTGTGGTAACCCATGTACCAGTTACTAGAAAATACACACTTGGTAATTTATATAGAAAGTATAATGAATGGTAAGCCATGTACATGTTACTAGAAAAAAAACACTTGGTAACCTCCATGTACCAGTTACTAGAAAATACACACTTGGTAACCTATATAGGAAGCATTATGTGTGGTAACCCATGTACCAGTTACTAGAAAATACACACTTGGTAACCTCCATGTACCAGTTACTAGAAAATACACACTTGGTAACCTCCATGTACCAGTTACTAGAAAATACACACTTGGTAACCTATATAGGAAGCATTGTGTGTGGTAACCCATGTACCACTTACTAGAAAATACACACTTGGTAACCTATATAGGAAGTATAATGAATGGTAAGCCATGTACATGTTACTAGAAAATACACACTTGGTAACCTCCATGTACCAGTTACTAGAAAATACACACTTGGTAACCTCCATGTACCAGTTACTAGAAAATACACACTTGGTAACCTATATAGGAAGTATAATGAATGGTAAGCCATGTACAGTGTACCAGTTACTAGAAAATACACACTTGGTAATTTATATAGAAAGTATAATGAATGGTAAGCCATGTACATGTTACTAGAAAATACACACTTGGTAACCTCCATGTACCAGTTACTAGAAAATACACACTTGGTAACCTATATAGGAAGCATTGTGTGTGGTAACCCATGTACCAGTTACTAGAAAATACACACTTGGTAATTTATATAGGAAGTATAATGAATGGTAAGCCATGTACAGTATACCAGTTACTAGAAAATACACACTTGGTAATTTATATAGAAAGTATAATGAATGGTAAGCCATGTACATGTTACTAGAAAATACACACTTGGTAATTTATATAGAAAGTATAATGAATGGTAAGCCAAGTACATGTTACTAGAAAATACACACTTGGTAATTTATATAGGAAGTATAATGAATAGTAAGCCATGTACATGTTACTAGAAAATACACACTTGGTAATTTATATAGGAAGTATAATGAATGGTAAGCCATGTACATGTTACTAGAAAATACACACTTGGTAATTTATATAGGAAGTATAATGAATGGTAAGCCATGTACATGTTACTAGAAAATACACACTTGGTAACCTCCATGTACCAGTTACTAGAAAATACATACTTGGTAACCTCCATGTACCAGTTACTAGAAAATACACACTTGGTAACCTATATAGGAAGCATTGTGTGTGGTAACCCATGTACCAGTTACTAGAAAATACACACTTGGTAACCTCCATGTACCAGTTACTAGAAAATACACACTTGGTAACCTATATAGGAAGTATAATGAATGGTAAGCCATGTACAGTGTACCAGTTACTAGAAAATACACACTTGGTAATTTATATAGAAAGTATAATGAATGGTAAGCCATGTACATGTTACTAGAAAATACACACTTGGTAACCTCCATGTACCAGTTATTAGAAAATACACACTTGGTAACCTATATAGGAAGCATTGTGTGTGGTAACCCATGTACCAGTTACTAGAAAATACACACTTGGTAATTTATATAGGAAGTATAATGAATGGTAAGCCATGTACAGTATACCAGTTACTAAAAAATACACACTTGGTAATTTATATAGAAAGTATAATCAATGGTAAGCCATGTACATGTTACTAGAAAATACACACTTGGTAATTTAAATAGAAAGTATAATGAATGGTAAGCCAAGTACATGTTACTAGAAAATACACACTTGGTAATTTATATAGGAAGTATAATGAATGGTAAGCCATGTACATGTTACTAGAAAATACACACTTGGTAATTTATATAGGAAGTATAATGAATGGTAAGCCATGTACATGTTACTAGAAAATACACATTTGGTAACCTCCACGTACCAGTTACTAGAAAATACACACTTGGTAACCTGAATGTACCAGTTACTAGAAAAGACACACTTGGTAACCTCCATGTACCAGTTACTAGAAAATACACACTTGGTAACCTATATAGGAAGCATTGTGTGTGGTAACGCATGTACCAGTTACTAGAAAATACACACTTGGTAACCTATATAGGAAGCATTGTGTGTGGTAACCCATGTACCAGTTACTAGAAAATACACACTTGGTAACCTATATAGGAAGCATTGTGTGTGGTAACCCATGTACCAGTTACTAGAAAATACACACTTGGTAACCTATATAGGAAGCATTGTGTGTGGTAACCCATGTACCAGTTACTAGAAAATACACACTTGGTAACCTATATAGGAAGTATAATGAATGGTAAGCCATGTACATGTTACTAGAAAATACACACTTGGTAATTTATATAGAAAGTATAATGAATGGTAAGCCATGTACATGTTACTAGAAAATACACACTTGGTAATTTATATAGGAAGTATAATGAATGGTAAGCCAAGTACATGTTACTAGAAAATACATACTTGGTAATTTATATAGGAAGTATAATGAATGGTAAGCCATGTACATGTTACTAGAAAATACACACTTGGTAACCTCCATGTACCAGTTACTAGAAAATACACACTTGGTAACCTCCATGTACCAGTTACTAGAAAATACACACTTGGTAACCTCCATGTACCAGTTACTAGAAAATACATACTTGGTAACCTCCATGTACCAGTTACTAGAAAATACACACTTGGTAACCTATATAGGAAGCATTGTGTGTGGTAACCCATGTACCAGTTACTAGAAAATACACACTTGGTAATTTATATAGAAAGTATAATGAATGGTAAGCCATGTACATGTTACTAGAAAATACACATTAGGTAATTTATATAGAAAGTATAATGAATGGTAACCCATGTACCAGTTACTAGAAAATACACACTTGGTAATTTATATAGGAAGTATAATGAATGGTAAGCCATGTACATGTTACTAGAAAATACACACTTGGTAACCTCCATGTACCAGTTGCTAGAAAATACACACTTGGTAACCTCCATGTACCAGTTACTAGAAAATACAAACTTGGTAACCCATGTACCAGTTACTAGAAAATACACACTTGGTAACCTATATAGGAAGCATTGTGTGTGGTAACCCATGTACCAGTTACTAGAAAATACACACTTGGTAACCTATATAGGAAGCATTGTGTGTGGTAACCCATGTACCAGTTACTAGAAAATATACACTTGGTAACCTATATAGGAAGCATTGTGTGTGGTAACCCATGTACCAGTTACTAGAAAATACACACTTGGTAACCTATATAGGAAGTATAATGAATGGTAACCCATGTACCAGTTACTAGAAAATACACACTTGGTAATTTATATAGAAAGTATAATGAATGGTAAGCCATGTACATGTTACTAGAAAAAAACCACTTGGTAACCTCCATGTACCAGTTACTAGAAAATACACACTTGGTAACCTATATAGGAAGCATTATGTGTGGTAACCCATGTACCAGTTACTAGAAAATACACACTTGGTAACCTCCATGTACCAGTTACTAGAAAATACACACTTGGTAACCTCCATGTACCAGTTACTAGAAAATACACACTTGGTAACCTATATAGGAAGCATTGTGTGTGGTAACCCATGTACCACTTACTAGAAAATACACACTTGGTAACCTATATAGGAAGTATAATGAATGGTAAGCCATGTACATGTTACTAGAAAATACACACTTGGTAACCTCCATGTACCAGTTACTAGAAAATACACACTTGGTAACCTCCATGTACCAGTTACTAGAAAATACACACTTGGTAACCTATATAGGAAGTATAATGAATGGTAAGCCATGTACAGTGTACCAGTTACTAGAAAATACACACTTGGTAATTTATATAGAAAGTATAATGAATGGTAAGCCATGTACATGTTACTAGAAAATACACACTTGGTAACCTCCATGTACCAGTTACTAGAAAATACACACTTGGTAACCTATATAGGAAGCATTGTGTGTGGTAACCCATGTACCAGTTACTAGAAAATACACACTTGGTAATTTATATAGGAAGTATAATGAATGGTAAGCCATGTACAGTATACCAGTTACTAGA
This sequence comes from Gigantopelta aegis, assembly GCF_016097555.1. NCBI lineage: Eukaryota > Metazoa > Mollusca > Gastropoda > Neomphalida > Peltospiridae > Gigantopelta > Gigantopelta aegis. Next base: position 54,746,857 of record NC_054702.1, read on the forward strand.
AAATACACACTTGGTAATTTATATAGAAAGTATAATGAATGGTAAGCCATGTACATGTTACTAGAAAATACACACTTGGTAATTTATATAGAAAGTATAATGAATGGTAAGCCAAGTACATGTTACTAGAAAATACACACTTGGTAATTTATATAGGAAGTATAATGAATGGTAAGCCATGTACATGTTACTAGAAAATACACACTTGGTAATTTATATAGGAAGTATAATGAATGGTAAGCCATGTACATGTTACTAGAAAATACACACTTGGTAACCTCCATGTACCAGTTACTAGAAAATACACACTTGGTAACCTCCATGTACCAGTTACTAGAAAATACACACTTGGTAACCTCCATGTACCAGTTACTAGAAAATACACACTTGGTAACCTATATAGGAAGCATTGTGTGTGGTAACCCATGTACCAGTTACTAGAAAATACACACTTGGTAATTTATATAGGAAGTATAATGAATGGTAAGCCATGTACAGTATACCAGTTACTAAAAAATACACACTTGGTAATTTATATAGAAAGTATAATCAATGGTAAGCCATGTACATGTTACTAGAAAATACACACTTGGTAATTTAAATAGAAAGTATAATGAATGGTAAGCCAAGTACATGTTACTAGAAAATACACACTTGGTAATTTATATAGGAAGTATAATGAATGGTAAGCCATGTACATGTTACTAGAAAATACACACTTGGTAATTTATATAGGAAGTATAATGAATGGTAAGCCATGTACATGTTACTAGAAAATACACATTTGGTAACCTCCACGTACCAGTTACTAGAAAATACACACTTGGTAACCTGAATGTACCAGTTACTAGAAAAGACACACTTGGTAACCTCCATGTACCAGTTACTAGAAAATACACACTTGGTAACCTATATAGGAAGCATTGTGTGTGGTAACGCATGTACCAGTTACTAGAAAATACACACTTGGTAACCTATATAGGAAGCATTGTGTGTGGTAACCCATGTACCAGTTACTAGAAAATACACACTTGGTAACCTATATAGGAAGCATTGTGTGTGGTAACCCATGTACCAGTTACTAGAAAATACACACTTGGTAACCTATATAGGAAGCATTGTGTGTGGTAACCCATGTACCAGTTACTAGAAAATACACACTTGGTAACCTATATAGGAAGTATAATGAATGGTAAGCCATGTACATGTTACTAGAAAATACACACTTGGTAATTTATATAGAAAGTATAATGAATGGTAAGCCATGTACATGTTACTAGAAAATACACACTTGGTAATTTATATAGGAAGTATAATGAATGGTAAGCCAAGTACATGTTACTAGAAAATACATACTTGGTAATTTATATAGGAAGTATAATGAATGGTAAGCCATGTACATGTTACTAGAAAATACACACTTGGTAACCTCTATGTACCAGTTACTAGAAAATACACACTTTGTAACCTCCATGTACCAGTTACTAGAAAATACACACTTGGTAACCTATATAGGAAGCATTGTGTGTGGTAACCCATGTACCAGTTACTAGAAAATACACACTTGGTAATTTATATAGAAAGTATAATGAATGGTAAGCCATGTACATGTTACTAGAAAATACACATTAGGTAATTTATATAGAAAGTATAATGAATGGTAACCCATGTACCAGTTACTAGAAAATACACACTTGGTAATTTATATAGGAAGTATAATGAATGGTAAGCCATGTACATGTTACTAGAAAATACACACTTGGTAACCTCCATGTACCAGTTGCTAGAAAATACACACTTGGTAACCTCCATGTACCAGTTACTAGAAAATACACACTTGGTAACCTCCATGTACCAGTTACTAGAAAATACAAACTTGGTAACCCATGTACCAGTTACTAGAAAATACACACTTGGTAACCTATATAGGAAGCATTGTGTGTGGTAACCCATGTACCAGTTACTAGAAAATACACACTTGGTAACCTATATAGGAAGTATAATGAATGGTAAGCCATGTACAGTGTACCAGTTACTAGAAAATACACACTTGGTAATTTATATAGGAAGTATAATGAATGGTAAGCCATGTACATGTTACTAGAAAATACACACTTGGTAATTTATATAGAAAGTATAATGAATGGTAAGCCATGTACATGTTACTAGAAAATACACACTTGGTAATTTATATAGGAAGTATAATGAATGGTAAGCCATGTACATGTTACTAGAAAATACACACTTGGTAATTTATATAGGAAGTATAATGAATGGTAAGCCATGTACATGTTACTAGAAAATACACACTTGGTAACCTCCATGTACCAGTTACTAGAAAATACACACTTAGTAACCTCCATGTACCAGTTACTAGAAAATACACACTTGGTAATTTATATAGAAAGTATAATCAATGGTAAGCCAAGTACATGTTACTAGAAAATACACACTTGGTAATTCATATAGGAAGTATAATGAATGGTAAGCCATGTACATGTTACTAGAAAATACACACTTGGTAATTTATATAGGAAGTATAATGAATGGTAAGCCATGTACATGTTACTAGAAAATACACACTTTGTAATTTATATAGGAAGTATAATGAATGGTAAGCCAAGTACATGTTACTAGAAAATACATACTTGGTAATTTATATAGGAATTATAATGAATGGTAAGCCATGTACATGTTACTAGAAAATACACACTTGGTAACCTCCATGTACCAGTTACTAGAAAATACACACTTGGTAACCTCCATGTACCAGTTACTAGAAAATACACACTTGGTAATTTATATAGAAAGTATAATGAATGGTAAGCCATGTACATGTTACTAGAAAATACACACTTGGTAACCTCCATGTACCAGTTACTAGAAAATACACACTTGGTAACCTATATAGGAAGCATTGTGTGTGGTAACCCATGTACCAGTTACTAGAAAATACACACTTGGTAACCTCCATGTACCAGTTACTAGAAAATACACACTTGGTAACCTCCATGTACCAGTTACTAGAAAATACACATTTGGTAACCTATATAGGAAGCATTGTGTGTGGTAACCCATGTACCAGTTACTAGAAAATACACACTTGGTAACCTCCATGTACCAGTTACTAGAAAATACACACTTGGTAACCTCCATGTACCAGTTACTAGAAAATACACACTTGGTAACCTATATAGGAAGCATTGTGTGTGGTAACCCATGTACCAGTTACTAGAAAATACACACTTGGTAATTTATATAGGAAGTATAATGAATGGTAAGCCATGTACATGTTACTAGAAAATATACACTTGGTAATTTATATAGGAAGTATAATGAATGGTAAGCCATGTACATGTTACTAGAACATACACACTTGGTAATTTATATAGGAAGTATAATGAATGGTAAGCCATGTACATGTTACTAGAACATACACACTTGGTAATTTATATAGGAAGTATAATGAATGGTAAGTCATGTACATGTTACTAGAAAATATACACTTGGTAATTTATATAGGAAGTATAATGAATGGTAAGCCATGTACATGTTACTAGAAAATACACACTTGGTAATTTATATAGGAAGTATAATGAATGGTAAGCCATGTACAGTGTACATGTTAGTAGAAAATACACTTGGTAACCTACATGTATAATGACATTATGTACCTTGCTTAGAATTGCCATTAGTTTTACTATTTCAAATCCATTTAACTTTTTATTCATTTGCAACTGGTCTTATTGACTTATAATTGCATGTGTACCTTATATTTGAATAAAACATATAATTTATCAAGCTTTAAATGTTGTTGTTTTTGTTTAATAACATTTCATAAAGAATGAAGTGCTGTTTTCGACTTTATAGATATGTCACAACCTCCTGGTATACTGAATGACTGTCCATGACTTATTTTGATGCCTGTAATAAAAGTTAACAAAACTAACGTTTTCATTCACCTGACCTGGGGCCTAATTCACTAAACTCTCGCAACTTTGCGATCTCGCAGTGCAATGCTAAAATACTTGCAAAAAGGATGCTTTGTTGTCTAGCAGAGCCTAAGAGACCTTTGAGAATGAGGCCCTAACTCCTAAAACTTGCCAGCTGCACTTCTTAATAACGTACACTATATTGCAACAAACCTGGTTATCACTGAAGCAATAAATGAATCTGCTTCACTGAATTATCATTTAATAAATTTACAGACTTTACAGTTCTGGCAAGTTAACAACATGATAAAAAAAGAAAGCACTTACAAATTTTCAGTTCTGATGCAACAGTTTTTCCTAATTTAAGCACATCGTAAACTTGATTTGTGTGAGCTGTGACATCATTCTCTGTATCCTGTAAAAGATATGTCTGCAGGTTAGTATCATATTCAACAACTTCTAAGCACACTGGTTATAAATAATATTATAAAACACAATTTTTTTTTATAGCACTGGCGTAGCCGGGTGTCGGGTGGAGGTTGGGCTCATGGTCTTCCCAGTCACACCTCCGCGCCCCCCTCCCCTGTTTTATATTTGTCTGTTGCCCCATAACATATATAAATGTGGGAATTAACAGACTCATAGACAGTGTGCCACTACAATATAAAATTCTGGCTATGCCAATGGTTTAGTGAAACAAAGTGTGTGTTAATCAAAAATGGAGGACCAGTCTCAACTTGGTGAATATCAGGGCCGAGTTCATCCAAAAATGTCTACTAAACTATTTTATGCACTTCACTTTAAACCAAATGGTGAAGCCGGGAATCAATCAAATAGTTTGCAAATCATTAGCGAAATGTTTGCTAGCTGAACTTGGGGCTGGGATCGATTCCCGTTAGTGGGCCCATGGTTATTTTTCACTCCAGCCAGTACACAACTAGTATATCAAAGGCCCATGGTATGATATATCCTGTCAGTGATATGGTGCATATAAAAGATCTCTTGCTACTAATGGAAAAAAGTAACATGTTTCCTCTGTAAGACTAAATGTTCAAATTACCAAATGTTTGCCATCCAATAGCCGATGATTAATAGAACAATGTGCTCTAGTGGTGTTGTTAAATAAAATAAACTTTTTATTTTTTTACACCCCCAGAAGAGTTAACATGTGAACCGACCTGCACCAAGACAAGCTGTTCCTCGACCGTGAACTGTTCCTGGGGTGAGATGGAGTCACACACCAGCAGCTCGAGGTTGGACTCGACCTTGTCAAACCACTCAGAGAGTCTCTTTGAGTCGAGGTCAAACTGGATCTGGTGGGCCGACTCCACTTTACGTTTCTTCGTGGAGGTCGCCGGCAACTTCATCAACCGGGCTTCCTCAGAGACCTCCGTCATCATCGTTTCTTCCTCAATCTTGCTGAGATCAACTCCCGAGTTGGCAATCTGTGAAGAATTTGCATACTGTTATTAATGTAATTAATTTTTAAGATATAAAGCAAAAAACCCCCACAAAAACATTCCTTTTCCCCAAGTAAAATGGTCTCGACCAACAGAAAACTTTTAAAAAATGGTTAAAATTTAGGACCGATGTGGAAACACTATAATTGTGGAAATCCTCTCATGTTTACCAATGACCAATAAATAATTTCTTGAAAACGGTTAGATTTTTCCTTTAGACACATACATGCATCTTGTGCAAGACATGCACAGGAAACTTTAGTTTGCAAGTATATATTGATATGATAAGGTGAAGATTTACTGTGCTAATCACAGTTAACTATTTTTAAAGACACCTGTCATAAATACATGTTCTGGCATGAGTCATCACAGGTGATTTATTTTGTTGCAACGTTAAGCATAGTACTTGCTGAGCTTGTTGAGGGAGCATGCAGTGATCATATATATTGTTACTTTTTGTTTCAGTGCACATTGTTAATTTTTTCTTCTTCTTATTATTGCTTTATTCTGTGTAAATATTTAAATATCTTATTTAACAGGGTTTATTTTTTCATGGCTGCAACTGGCCCTACTGTCAAATGTTGGATTTTCTTACAAAATGGCATCTATCACAAATTATTAATAAGTTCATGACTGGGTAAGTTACATGTAACAAAGTTAAGACAAACATAATCTTGTATTTATCAAGCCAAACCACATCTAACTTCATAATGGATATTAAGCTTATCAAAATAATTGAGGGAAAAGTTACTAAATTTATCTATTTAAAGCATTCAGCACCTGTTTGAGCCGATCAAAGAGTGCTATAAAGGTGGGTAATTTCACGCTTCGGTAGCAGTGAGGAACCTCAACTGCAACATATTGCAATGTCAAATAAATACCTGATCTGTTATTGTCATTCAGCTTTCTGTATCAAATTAACTATAATGCACAAGACAGCGCCGAACAGTTAACTAGAAAACACCAACAGTGTTTCATAAACAGCATTAGTTAACTAGAATACACCATCAGTGCTTCATAAACAGAAACAGTTAACCAGAAAACACTAACAGTGCTTCATAAACAGCAACAGTTAACTAGAGGACACCAACAGTGCTTCATAAACAGCACCAGTTAACTAGAATACACCACCAGTGCTTCATAAACAGCACCAGTTAACTAGAAAACACTAACAGTGCTTAATAAACAGAAACAGTTAACTAGAAAACACTAACAGTGCTTCATAAACAGCACCAGTTAACCAGAAAACACTAACAGTGCTTCATAAACAGCACCAGTTAACCAGAAAACACTAACAGTGCTTCATAAACAGCACCAGTTAACCAGAAAACACTAACAGTGCTTCATAAACAGCAACAGTTAACTAGAAAACACTAACAGTGCTTCATAAACAGCACCAGTTAACTAGAGAACACCACCAGTGCTTCATAAACAGCAACAGTTAACTAGAAAACACTAACAGTGCTTCATAAACAGCAACAATTAACTAGAAAACACTAACAGTGCTTCATAAACAGCAACAGTTAACTAGAGAACACCAACAGTGCTTCATAAACAGCACCAGTTAACTAGAATAAACCACCAGTGCTTCATAAACAGCACCAGTTAACTAGAAAACACTAACAGTGCTTCATAAACAGCAACAGTTAACTAGAGAACACTAACAGTGCTTCATAAACAGCAACAGTTAACTAGAAAACACTAACAGTGCTTCATAAACAGCACCAGTTAACCAAAAAACACTAACAGTGCTTCATAAACAGCACCAGTTAACTAGAAAACACTAACAGTGCTTCATAAACAGCAACAGTTAACTAGAGAACACCACCAGTGCTTCATACAGCACCAGTTAACTAGAAAACACTAACAGTGCTTCATAAACAGAAACAGTTAACCAGAAAACACTAACAGTGTTTCATAAACAGCAACAGTTAACTAGAGAACACCAACAGTGTTTCATAAACGGCAACAGTTAACTAGAGAACACCACCAGTGCTTCATAAACAGCACCAGTTAACTAGAAAACACTAACAGTGCTTCATAAACAGAAACAGTTAACTAGAAAACACTAACAGTGTTTCATAAACAGCAACAGTTAACTAGAGAACACCAACAGTGTTTCATAAACAGCAACAGTTAACTAGAAAACACTAACAGTGCTTCATAAACAGCAACAGTTAACTAGTCTGAATCAAGTTCTATTAGTTGTTATTTTTAACATATTTCGCTTAGAACATGGATATATAATATGTAAAGCAGTGATTTGGGGCTCCCAACCCCAACACTGCTATATGATCTGGGACAATAAATATTTATTTTAAAAAAGGGACTGGACCATGAACCTTCCAAAACCTGACCTTTTGTAAACAAGAATTCCCTCAAAATCAGATGTTTTTCACTGTCTCTGTTTTAATAACAATACAAAACAGAACCTCTCTATGCCAGATACCTATGAAAACCAGATTTTTTACTTGGTCCCAAGGGTGTTTGGTTTTGAGGGGTTTCACTGTATACTCAACAAAATAAAGTAAGGGCCAGTAGATACTTTTAATGGGTTTTTAATATATGGTATAAAATAAAAAAATCTTCCGCTTTTATAATTTTTGTGTGCTTCATTTGTCAAAACTTATTGAAACAATGTTTAAAGATCATCTGTGAAGAAAACTAGCTAACATAATAGAACACGGACAAAAAGTGACAAAAAGATCTACTGGCCTTGAATTAATTTTGCTGAAAATATATTAAAGCTGCAGTTGTTAATTGTATTCTGCATTAGTAACTTATTAAAAGGTGAGGGACGGGACGTAGCCCAGTGGTACAGTGCTCGCTCGATGTGTGGTTGGTGTGGGATCGATCCCCGTCGGTTGGCCCATTGGGCTATTTCTTGTTCCAGCCAGTGCACCACGACTTGTATATCAAAGGCCGAGGTATGTACTACCCTGTCTGTGGGATGGTGCACATAAAAAATCCCTTGCTGCTAATCGGAAAGAGTGGCTCATGAAGTGGCGACAGTGGGTTTCCTCTCTCAATATTTGTGTGGTCCTTAACCATAACATATGTCTGATGCCATATAACCATCAATAAAATGTGTTGAGTGTGTCGTTAAAAAATAAAAAATAAAAACAAAATTATTAAAAGGTGACTGCACAACTTTAAATATTAGATAATATTTGTGTAATAACCTCTTTGCTTTGGTATTCCATCTGCAATACGAGGTGCTCCCATCTTTCCTGGAACTCTTCAAGCTGAGAGGATATTTTGTCTATTGCCGACTGGTTGTCGACATACTGCACAATCTGCTGTCCACATTCGTTAAGCTCATCGAATCGCTGGACTTGCACCACCATATCTTTCTCAATAGACTGAAATAAATACATGTATGACACCAGGTATGAAAGGATTAAACAGAAAAAAGTCATCTACGGACAATTCACATTAATCAACATTTTCACACCCATAAAAATCATGTTATTTGTACATTAGTATTCCTCTGCCATCTCCTAAATGCAGACATCAATTTTTTAAATAGATTTTCAGAGGAATATATTTATCAACTTTGTTTTTAAAGTGTTTGTTTGCATTAACCCAGTCTCAGATAATAAATATTTAACATTCTAAATGCCTTTTTCCAAATGTGTCAAATGACTTGACTTGTCTTCGGTTTTACATGCACAGTCAGAACAAGCTGTTATAGCACCCACCTGTCACAACTCTTCTTCCCATCCATGATAGAAAGAGAGGGGTGGGAGAAGGCAGGACCGCCTGCAATGGCAGCTAGGTGCAAGGGAGCACCATGGTCAGTAATGGTCGGGGAGGTGGTTTGGTGCTATTGGTTTTTGCAATAAGTTCTCATAGGAATTATGAGCCAAATGAAAAGAATGTGCACAAATTTCTTAACGTGATTTGGCTCTTAATTTGGAGCAGTTTTCCAAAGTCAAATAAGTGGATTCATACCTTTAAATGCTTGACCTGAGCTACCACCTGTGCAGGGTCAGAAACATCAGCCAATCGCATTTGGCCTAACAATTGTTCTTTTTGTGCTAGCCAATCAGCAAACATGTCTTGCTCGTCTTTGAAATGCTGCCACTTGAGCAGGACTTCCTGTAGCAGGATCCACTGTTTCTCTGTCCAGCGACAAATGGATGCCCACCTTTTGCCCAGTGATTCTAACTGCTTCTCCATGGCTTCACATACTGCAAACATAGTACTATGATATCACACAATCCTTGTTATTAAATATTTATTTTGAAAAAAAAGGAGAAAAAGTTAACAGTTACGAGAGAGAGAGAGAGAGAGAGAGAGAGAGAGAGAGAGAGAGAGAGAGAGAGAGAGAGAGAGAGAGAGAGAGAGAGAGAGAGAGAGAGAGAGAGAGAGGTTTATAAATGTCAATGGTTTTCATAATCCTAACAATGTTAGGACCCCCTCCCCCCTCCCCTAATCCTAACATAAAAACATTGATATAATGTGTACGAAACATTGACCTTCGATGGACCGATGTTTTACCTGAAAAGCAATCCGAACATGGCTTTTACCCACTCCCCCCCTTCCGAACATTGTTCGGATTGTGAAGCACATCGATATTTATGGACCGTCCCTAACTGCAAATGGCCTATATAGGTTTAGTATGTATTAAATTCTTCTTCCATTATAAAAATACTAATAGTGAGGAAAAGAAACAAAAAACCCTAAATGATTGTAGCAGACCATCAGACATAAGGAGCCAATGATCAATAAAGTCCTGAAAATGTGTTTCACAAGGTCAAGGGTCAAGGTTATGGTATGGTCAAGTGTTCGTGTCATCAACTATTACCACCATGTTCTGTCATGGTCATGGTCAAGGACAATAAAACAAGTCAGACTTACCACTCACATTGTTAGTGTCATCAACTATTACCACCATGTTCTGTGGTGGTCATGGTCATGGTCAAGGACAATAAAACAAGTCCGACTTACCACTCTCAGTCTTCATGTCATCAACTATTACCACCATGTTCTGTCATGTAAATGGTCAAGGACAATAAAACAAGTCTGACTTACCACTCTCAGTGTTCGTGTCATCAACTATTACCACCATGTTCTGTAAGCTGTCCACTCTTTTCTGCTGGGTCTCCAGTGACACTTGGATTTTCTGTGCGGAAAATATTATAAAGTCATTAGAATTTAACAATGAAATTAATATATTTAATGCAGTCAAAACGTAATCTTAATGTCTAGCACTAGATTAAATGTAACTCGTTCGAAACCACAAAACTTTTATATCAGACTGCATTCGTGACATTTTGCCAAAGCTCTGATATATTCAAACTGTTAACTTTTTGTTACACATCAACTTAAAAGGCAATCACATTCCTTCATGTTACTGAGTAAACATAGATATGGAGAAGAAATCTGAAACATAGAAAGCTAGAACTTCTCACAATAAAGATTAGAAAGAAAGAAAAAAAATTGTTTTTCCCCCGACTGTCACTATAAACCTGAAATATTGCCTAAGAAAATAACAATTCATGGGCTATAACAACCTGTACCAAATCGTGGGTTTCAGACAAATGAGTTTTAATGTTTGTAAAATCATAAAAAGATGGTAAAATATATATTGATTTTTTTTTCTTCAAATTATATAGTTTTTCATCATCTTTTTGTTATTATTACAGTGCTTTCAGTATGAAAATCAATGGTGAGCAAATAAACTGCTCTTGTGAAATTCTGTAGCTAAACAGTGTCTAAACTGCTCTTGTGAAATTCTGTAGCTAATCAGTGTCTACATTCAGAGTAATTATTTTGAGTAAATAAAATAGTGATATTGACATGTAGTACATCAAGTAGTTTATCGCCCATTCAGAAATACTTTAGTGCAAGCAAATATAATTATATATGTATGTCCCCAAAAATGGACTATACAGTGGACTCTGTACAAACCGGCATTTGAGTAATCCGGATTTCTGTGTAAACCGGCACGATATCAAAGTCCCGTCCAGCTACCGTTAATCTATTAGGAACAAAACTCTGGCTAATCCGGAAGCTGTGTACTTCGGATTACGGATGCAAATTCCAGAATAAAAGAATGGTTTACATAGTAATTAGCTCTGTCTATACCGGCACACAATTTTGCAAGTTCGGTCTGCCTTTGGTCAATTGTTAAACAAAGATGACAATTTGCAAGTAATTAGGCTACCGACTGTAACCGAGTGAGATGACATAATCGCGCTTCTTTGAACGTTTAATAAACAATGATCCACACTTCTTGTAATTACAATATGCAGCTAGATCAACTGGATTAGTATTAGTGTGTGTTGAAACCTAAATGAATTCACTCATATCGACTTAGTGTCAAGCAGTCTGCATAAATACGTATGGCGCATGTTTTGCCGTGTCTTATTGAATTAGTAATGGCAGGGCGATCTAGAAAACGGCAACACACGGAACTTTCACTGCAGACTAAAGTTAAATTAATAGAAGAGTTTTCATAGAATCCACTATGTAAACAGAAGGATTTAGCAGTGAAATTTAAGATAGGAAGGCAGACAGTATCTGACATTCTAAAACGTGGTGATCATTACTGGCAATTGTATGAAAGCAACATTTCGGCAGAGAGAAAACGAATATCCAGCGGAAAGTTCGAAAATCTAAATGGATTAATGCATCAGTGGTTTAAGTAGGCAAGATCCAAAACACTGCCAATTTCCGGTCCGATTTTAAAAGAAAAAGCCCTTCAGTTCGCCGAACAGCTAGGAGTACCTGACTTCAAAGCATCCGATGGCTGGCTGACGTCATGGAAAATTCGGTTCAACATAAAACAGTTCAAAGTTAGCGGGGAGAGTGCAGGTGTCAATCTTGATATCGTGCAGAAAACACATGATGAGATCGCTCATTTTACGGATGGAAGATTGCGCTAATGTAAGTGAACTATGCAAGGCAATCACAGTGTTGGATGCGGTTAATTGGATTAACGTTGCCTGGAAGGAAACACAGACAACAACAATTGTCAAGTGTTTCATGGTTTGTGGTTTTCCTGTCACTTCTGATTCCGATGATGCTGATGATGACTATGCTGATGACGACGATGTTCCTCTTTCTAAATTGGTAGCCACCATATCCCGTGATATTAATGCGGCCGAGTTTGTTGACTTTGATCACGACATCCCAACAGAGAATCCGGATACGACAGAGTGGGAAGCTCAGCTAGTAACTGCCCTTACACCTGTTGCTAAAACCGAGGAGAAACCAGCAGACGACAGTTCGGGAGATGAAGATGACATACCTTGTGACACAACACCAGAACTTTTTTACGCCGATGCGCTTAAAATGTTAAGACAACTGAAAACCTTTGCTGCTACAACCGATGATGAACTGTTACAACCAATATTAAACCTGGAGGCCAAGACAGAGAAGTCTGCTTTGAAGAAGCACGTAAAGAAAACACAATCAACAGTTACAGACTTTTTCTCAGCTGACACTCGATAGACTGTGACATTCATAATAAACAATGAACTCAAATTCTAATTATTATGTGATTTTAATTATTAAAATGATATTGTGTTTATCAAGTTTGTAATTCCATTTCATGTGATTTTAATCAATAAAATAAAATTGTGTTTATTCAGTTTGTGTGTGTTTATTATTATTTTTATGGTTTTGTTTTGGTAATTTTTACAATTCAAGTCTGAACTTCTGTCCCAGCCATGCCTGATCTCGATTGCTACTGTCAATCTTTAATTTCATTGGTTGAAAACGTAGGTCTCGGCTATTCCTGTTACTGTTAGTCAGGTTGTTGTGGATAATGACATTTTATTTACGTTGGTAATTTACGATTTTAATAATTATGGCAAGAACCATAACTCTGAATGAAATATTTATAAACCGGCACTCTGTCTAAACCGGCATATTTTGTTGGTCCCAATTGATGCTGGTTTGTACAGAGTCCACTGTATTTTAAAAAAAGAGAGAGAAATAAAAATTAAAATACAGACACCCTCAAGACAAAGTAAAATATCCAGTTTTAAGAAGTATCCGGTTTATAGAGGTTAAGTTCTGTACTGATTTTTTTTAAATGTCCAGTTTTGAGGGACTTCTGGTTTTACAGATGGTCTGATTGTGAGACGTTTCACCGCGGTGTAATCCACGTACTCTCATTTATGCAGGAGTTGACATACATGTAACCAGTTCTGACTGACTGTGAACTGTGGTAGAGGAACCTTTACCTTGTGGTCTTCCACCTGCTGTTTGATGGTCTCCAAGTCAGAGCCGATGGGCTCCTGGTTAGTGATGCATCCCTCCATCTGAGTGAGCCACTTCTCCAGCTCATCCAGCTGCTGCTGCTGAAGGTCCATCAGAATCTGCTGCAATCTGGAGCAGACGAAGGATAAAGCATCAAACGAGGAGAATGCATGAATTCAAAATAATTGCATGAAACCAGGATAATGCATGAATTCAAAATAATTGCATGAAACCAGGATAATGCATGAAACCAGGATACTGCATGATTTCAAAATACTGCATGAAACCAGGATAATGCATGAAACCAGGATAATGCATGAATTTAAAATACTGCATGAAAGCAAGAGAATGCATAAAACCAGGATAATGCATGAATTTAAAATAATACAGGAATCCAGGATAATGCATGAAACCAGGATAATTCGTGAAACGAGGATAATGCATGAATTTAAAATAATGTATGAAACCAAGATAATGCTTAAAACCAGGATAATACATGAAAATCAGGATAAAGATAAAAGATAACATTTTTGTTTGATGACACCAGTAGAGTACATTGATTTATTCATCATCGGAAATTGGTTGTCAAATATTTGATAATTCTGACATTACAGTCTCAGAGGAAACCCACTTAATTTTTTCATTAATAGCAAAGGGATTTTTGATATACCAGTAATGGGGCACTGATTGGGACATGAAAGAACTTTTTTTCAGTTCCATTTTTATCACAGTTTTTGTCAACATGTAGCACAGGACCGGCCTCGGTGGCGTCGTGGTTAGGCCATCGGTCAACAGGCTGGTAGGTACTGGGTTCAGATCCCAGTCGAGGCATGGCATTTTTAATCCAGATACCGACTCCAAACCCTGAGTGAATGCTCCGCAAGGCTCAATGGGTAGGTGTAAACCACTTGCACCGACCAGTGATCCATAACTGGTTCAACAAAGGCCATGGTTTGTGCTATCCTGCCTGTGGGAAGCGCAAATAAAAGATCCCTTGCTGCTAATCAGAAAGAGTAGCCCATGAAGTGGCGACAGCAGGTTTCCTCTCAAAATCTGTGTGGTCCTTAACCATATGTCTGACGCCATGTAACCGTAAATAAAATGTGTTGAGTGTGTCGTTAAATAAAACATTTCTTTGTAGCACAGTTCTTGTTTGTAAACCTCTTTAAGGCCTGCACTAGAACAGTTATGTTGTAATTTATCAAACCAGAAAACAAAAATAGATAGGCCTACTAACATTACCCAATACCTTAAACAGGTAAAGGTATGTAATACATCTACATTATATAGTATATATACAAACGTGACATCTACATTATATAGTATATATACAAACGTGACATCTCTCACAGGTCAGTGGGCCCATTATGCTATTTCTCGCTCCAGCCAGTGCACCATGACTGGTATATCAAAGGTCGTGGTATGTGCTATTTTGTCTGTGAGATAGTGCATATAAAAGATCCCTTGCGGCTAATAGAAAAGAGTAGCCCATGAAGTGGTGACAGCGGGTTTCCTCCCTCAATATATGTGTGGTCCTTAATCATATGTCCAATACCATATAACCATAAATAAAATGTGTTGAGTGTGTCATTAAATAAAAACATTTCCTTCCTACTCTCACAGTTTCTGTTATAAATAAATAAATATGAATGAATAAATGAACAAATGAACGAAGAATGAACAAATGAACGAACGAACGAACGAACAATAAATCACTGAAATAATGAACAATAAAATGAACAGACATTTAAGTGTAAAAATTGACTGTAATAAATTTAACCACATTATGTTTGACATTTTCATAACCCGTGGACTATAAAAGTTATGATTCAACACCAATGCATCATGATGGTCAAGAGCTGGTTCCTATAGGCACATGTTATTAAACTGTCAGTCAAACTAGGTATAACAAGACCCATCTGTCTCCCATCATACTTGACATGGCTTCACAGTGACAACCACAGACAGTGATACCAGCAACAACTGCACAGTATGCAACATCTGGGTCAACATTTGATATTTGGAGACTGCAGATCACCTACAACCTTTAATACACCTAACTGCCCCTGCAGGATTTCCTGTGAGAAAACCCATTATACACTGATTTATTTCGCTGTTTAATGGCTCAGGCCATCATTTAAAACATTAACTCACTGGTGTAGGAAATGGGGGGGGGGTCGGGGGGGGGGGGGGGTGTCACTTTTCAAATATTTTGCTTTATAATAGTGTAAAAGGGTGTAAATAAAAGTGTCTCCCCCCCCCCCCCCCCCACACTTTTTGGCACATTCCTTCGCCACTGTAACTGTTTTGAACTGTTTGTCAGAGGTGATAAAATTTTTTAAATAAAAGCTGAACTGAGCCATAAAATGCTTAGAAAACCATACCATTCTTAAATAAAGGTAATATTTCAGCAAATATTTCAGCATTTCATATGAAATCTAGTCAACTTAGTAAAAATTAGTTTCCCTTTTGTCTCTTTTTTTCCCTTTTTTTTTTTTTTTATTATGTTTACTGAACTTACATGTAGTTTCTTAAATCTGATACCACAGACGTTCAATTTTATTATTTTGGAGTTTACTCATAACATTAAACTTATATATTTTTGAGTACCAAAAACCCTACAAGAAGAAACCAGACATCCCTATCGGAAACACAGAGTGAGCCAATTAATGAATTGGTATCAACTGTTTCTAAACTTACATATACACATATGTCCATAACAGCTGATCAATTTACAGGAAGAATATGCCATTCCATGTAAGTAATGTTAAATTAAAAAAAATGTTTTTAAATATATGTAATAATAATAATTGTCTTCAATATTAGATTCTACCACCAAATCTGTCCCATATTCAATTTCTATAAAGCTTTCCATTACAAACTGCCACAAAACAATAACAACCCTAAAAACAGACCAAATGTGTTTCAATATACATCTGCCATATATTCAGTTTCTACATAAAAATAACTTTTGAATTATCCAGTTTTCTCCACCATATAAACAACAGATGCAGCTGCGTGGCTAAAGCCCAAACAGAGGTGCACAGTTGTGTATACACTCATGATATTTTCCTGTCAGCTGTTTATGATTACCCAGCAATTACACTTAATTGTATGCCAATATCTGGCAAGTCGTGTACAAGATCAGTACATGTTTGAAAGATACATGCAGAAACAATTAACTGGGGATAATGATATCCATGAGAACGATATTGTATGATGATAGAAAATGAAAAAAAAACCCACCCCAAAAAAACTTACAATTTTTTTTTTGGGGGCATTTTTTCTTAAAAAATAAAACAAACTGAGCTTATGGATTTAAAAATCCACTTTTTCCACCTTTCTGGTTACAAGGAAAAGAAACATTTGTTTTATGATACTTCGGCACAGCTATTTGGTTACTTTGACATTTCATCAGAGGAAACCAGCTGCTACCAAATAGATTACTACTAGCAAAAAGAAGCAAGAGATCTTTTATAAGCACTTTCCCAATGAACCAGCCTCAGTGGCGTCGTGGTTAGGCCATCAGTCTATAGGCTGGTAGGTACTGGGTTCAGATCCCAGTCGAGGCATGGGATTTTTAATCCAGATACTGACTCCAAACCCTGAGTGAGTGCTCCGCAAGGCTCAATGGGTAGGTGTAAACCACTTGCACTGACCAGTGATCCATAAATGGTTCAACAAAGGCCATGGTTTGTGCTATCCTGCCTGTGGGAAGCACAAATAAAAGATCCCTTACTGCCTGTTGTAAAAGAGTAGCCTATGTGGCAACAGCAGGTTTCCTCTTAAAAACAGTGTCAGAATGACCATATGTTTGACGTCCAATAGCCGATAAGATAAAAAATCAATGTGCTCTAGTGGTGTCATTAAATAAACAAACTTTACTTTTTACTTTTTCCCAATGATACAATAGTATGAACCACAGTCATAGGACACTCCATGGCAAAAGAAAGATTCATAAAGTCCACTGGGGAGGGGGGCAATAATGGGATTCTTTGACCCATCGTGCTTCATGCAGGTGCTCCACACACACACACCCCAAAAAAAAAAAACCCCAAAAATCTCCATATTATGCCAATCTTTAAAATTATTCACAAAATTATACCAACTGATGCATTTATTTAATCCATAATTTATTCTTTTTTTCCCTCAATAATATGTATAATATTTTTAAAACAGAACAAACTACCAATGGATTCACTGCAAAAACAGTGAGTCTGGTTTCAGCAAACACAAACATTGTGTTAGAATTGCCTTAACCTGCTCCTGCACACATAAAAGTAATTACAGTTTCCACAGACACCTGCAGATCTGATGGCCTGCAATGTGGGTTGTTGTTGTTGTTGATGTTCTGCTAGCTGAACATAATACAGTTAGAGATTGTAGAAGATATTAGTAGACGTACTATATGCCTCCACACCGCACAGCTTCAGTAAGTCTCACCCATCAGAAAGACCATCTAAACTGAACCAAGAAGTCACTTAACATGCAAGAAACTGCAGTGGTTTATCTTTATTTGATCTGCGGTTTTTATATTGCTTTTCAGCAATGTACTGCTTGTCAAAAAAATCCACACCAAAAACATATGTCTGTTTACTTCTTTTGAAGTTTATGTGTGTGCCAGGTATACATATATCAAATATCAGTTTAGCTTTGACTTTAAATCAAGATTAGAATTTTGCTTTGAAAAAAATAACCCAAAAAATATTGTACATGTATAAGTAGCTATCATATGAATGAAAAGATGCTATTTGCCTGAATCTACCTGCATGTTAACTGACACATATGTGTTCTTTTTTAACAACGCAAAAGCATTTTGTTAAAAATATATGTATTAACATAGGAATTGTGCTACATCATGTTATTGTGAGGTGAGATCACTCTACTTGCTACATACAAGCACGTACTTATGGGAAAATATCAAGGGTTAAAAAGTATACTTTTAAACTTTTTCCAATAAGCTTCAAGTAAAAATTTTCCTAAAAAGCTACCTCTCACCCTTGAACTAAACGAAATGAATGAATGAATGTTTAAGGAAACCCCAGCACAAAAAATACATCAGCTATTGGGTATCAAACTAAAGTTCAATTAATAAAAATAATTAACTCACCTTTCTTGATGAAGACTGATATATCTTATCTTTTCCAATTGTATTCTCAAACAGAAGTCTTGAAAGAAGTCTAGCACTGGCATGACATGATATTTAGCATGCTCAAATAAAGACACAGTTCAAGGGACAGTCCTGGACATGCAGTCCAGAGATGTGTTCTGGACAGCGACTGTGATCGCTAGACTGGTTTTTGCACACAACATTAGATGTCATGTGACAGAAGGTGATATTATCAGTCAAACTATGTACAAGTTCTTGGTCTTCCATGAAGCGATCTTAGCGCTTAGATCATCTTAGGTGTATAAATTAGTTACGCACTTAAGCCGATCATAGCACTAAGATCGCTTTATGAAACAGGGCCCTGAACATGCAACAGCAGTCTGAGCTGCCTACCCATTGACAAATAAAAGCAAGAATAAAAGGTTGATGACTAAGTTACATTTGTTTTGTTTAACACCACCACTAGAGCAAATTGATTTAGTAATCACTGGCTACTGTAATTCTGTTAATTCTGACATGTGATAATTCTGACATATAGTCGAAACCCAACTTCATTTTGCACATTAGTAGCAAGGGATCTTTTATTTGCACTTTCCCACAGACAGAACAGAACATGCCACAGCATTTTACATACCAGCCATAGTGCATTGGTTGAGAAGGAAGGAAGGAAATGTTTGATTTAACGACGCACTCAACACATTTTATTTATGGTTATATGGTGTCAGACATATGGTTAAGGACCACAGAGATATTGAGGGAGGAAACCCGCTGTCGCCACTTCATGGGCTACTCTTTTCAATTAGCAGCAAGGGATCTTTTATATGCACCAGCATTGGTTGGTATCAGAAAAACAAACTCAGACAATTAATCCTACAACACAAACACCTCAGTCGAGCGCTCTACCGACTGATCTAGATCCTCCATCCCAGGTTGATGAATAATGCTCATATCAATCCAAAACTGCTGTGGACAGACTAAGCCCACAGCTAAAGCTGATGGGAAATGACAGACAGGTGTCGCAGTTGGAGGGACAAGGACTGGGAAGTGGAGGGACAAGGACTGGGATGTGGAGGTGAAAGATAGGGAATTGCCAGATTGGGAAGAAATGAGATGAAATTCAAAAGGAGAGAAAGGAAAGGGAACAGTGGTGGGATATAATAAATACTAATAATTAAAAAAAAGAAGAAAAAAAAGTGACTGCTGTGTCGATTCATCAACTCACTTGCTCTGTCTGGCCAGGGCTTTGAGCCTGAGGTCTTCCCATCTGTTGTTGAGCAGACCCATCTGCATCCTGATCTCGTGCTCTTCCTCCTCCGTGACCTTACCGTCTGCTATCAAATCATTGCCTTCCTTCAGAACATTGCCAATACTGTCTTGGTGCTTCGTTAACTCCAACATAAATTCCTGGAAAAAAACAGTGTTTTCAAAATGTCAACTCAAAAAGTTAGATGTACAATAACAGGTTTTTTTTCTGGAAAAGTAAGGGATGTTTGTCAAAGTACATCATAGTGCACTGGTTAATGAAGGCCCATAAGGTGTTGAATACTAGTTCATGTATATGGTCATAATGACAGCCTGTAGCTTATATCGGTATGGACCGTAACACAGAAGTAAATTATTGTTTAAGAACAACATCATGGATGTTTAGTGTGACAACTATTACTAGTATCTAGAACACACTACAATATATTGAAACTAATTTCAAAGAATTATGTTAACTCAAGATGCAATGAATCAGAACGACAAAACCATAATACATAACCTCTGCACAATACATGAGTTGAACAAGCATTTGACAAAAATAGTGGCCGATTCCATGAATCTCTCTCTAGTGCCTCATCTATAGGAGTGGAGGACAGCCACTTCTAAGACGATTCTTTACTGGAGATTTCATCCCTCTTGCACCGCCACAAAGATGACTCTCACTCCTAAACTATAGTTCACTGAATCAAACTTCAGAGCTCATTAGAGTAACAGAGACCTGGGCCCGTGCTTATAAAACTTAAAAGTCTAGACTTTAATAAAGTCCAGACTTTAACGTAATGCTATTTGAATGGCGTTGCCATGACGTTAAAGTCTAGACTAAGGTTTATAAGCACGGGGCCTGATCATCCAGTAATGTATCTTAACAGGCTACTTAGCCCAGGTTTAAGCTGCATGTTTTACCTCATGCTCGTTGAACTGTTTCTTGACGGTGTGCACGTCGCTGCCAATGGCCACCTGTTTCTCGATCACCTCCTCGGCTTCCAGCAGCCAGGTGAGGACATTCTCTAGCGCGTCCTGGTACGAAACGATGTCTCCCGATATGTTGCTCATCGTGCTATGGTGACTCTCAGAGCTGCTCATGCTCAAGGACATGGCCACCTGGAGGAAAAAATAAACCCAGAAAATATTAAAATACAGTTTTATTTCATTACACTGAATTTTCACAAGGGTATTGAGCCCCATTCCACAAAGCTATCTTAGCCCTAAGATCACCTTAAGTGCATAGCTACCTTATGCACTAAGGTGATCTTAGTGCTAAGATCACTTTGTGAAATGGGGCCCAGTTCCACAAGCGATCTTAGTGCTAAGATCACCTTAAGTGAATAACAACCTTATACACCTAAGGTGATCCTAGCCCTAAGAACGCTTTGTGGAACAGGTCCCTGTTAAATATCCAAGACATTCTGAACTGATGACATGCATCACATGGCCATTCATAGGCTTATGTAGTTCACTGGTTCTGATGTACGACTGGTCACAGGATCTATTGACATCAATGGATTCAGGGTTTTCTTATCCCAACCAGTGCCCCCTGAGTAATACATCAAAGGCTGTGGTATGTTTTGTCTTGCCTATGGGAAAATGCACATAAAAGATTATTTGCTGCTTTATCATTAGGAATATAGCCTACATGACAGTGGCAAGTTTGCTCTCTTTATCTCTTGACCAAATGTAGAAATAACTGTATCATGTTAAACAGGAAATAGCCCAGGCTTAAAATGTGCTGAAGTGTCATTAAACAAAGATTCCTTTCTTTTCCTCTCACATGGCCATTCTATTGTAATAAAAAGTTTGTTTTGTTTAACAACATCACTCGAGCAAACTTATTTTTAAATAATGATCACACATTGCATTTTTTAATTGAAAACATATTTTATTGCATATAATACACACACACACACACACACACACACACACACACACACACACACACACACACACACACACACACACACACACACACACAAAGATTGGGCACAAGTTATCCAACTGACGAGGCCCTCTCCTATCACACATGTAGTCTTAGCATGGGATCTTTTATATGCACCATCCCACAGACAGAATAACACATACCAGGGCCTTTTATATACCAATCGTGGTGTACCAGCTGGGATTAAAAATAGCCCAAGGGGATCGGTCCTATAGACAGTCTTATAATAAAAGGAAATAAAATACCAAAATAAAATAACAAATTACAGATAAACCTGTTGGTTGTATTTAACATCTACATGTAACAAGCAGGCATATGTTTTATCTTCTTAAGTCACACATAATACAAATTACCAGCATTAATCAACAACCTGACATGTGAAGACCACTTATGTGAAGACCACTTTTGTTGTTTTCTTATGTGGCTACTTAACTTAATTTTGTATACTGTATCAGTTAACATTTTAATATTTTGAATATCGACTAATATACCAAATATATCCAAGACAGGCAGTCACAACATAGACCTCTGTAACATCTAACAGATGCAGTGTACTCCAAATATTGATATTATCCACAAACAATGTAGCTCAAAGTATATACTGCTGGGTCATAGGATAAGTGAAATTTTCTCCTTGAGGAAAAGATAGGAATGTTTCATTCATTGACACCTTTGAACATTGTCTAAAGCAACAAACATATATACAAAACGACAAAAGAAATGCAACATACAAAAATAATAATAAAATGTAGTTTGAGGTGTCGATACAACATATAGACAGAAAATCAATGAGATGTTGCAGTTTTGTGATTTCAGCTAACTAACATTTAAAAGGATAGATTTTTCTATTTTAATTAACATCCAACATGATTATTTAAGCCATGAGGATTACATACAGTATTTACTTGCATTTCTTTTGATGCCCAGCATAATATGCAACAATTGGGACTCGGTGTGACAGAAGAAATTCTCCACTGCCATAAACAAATTGTTGATTCATTTTGATCAGACTGTCTGCATATATATACAGTACTTTCCCCACAGAGAGAAGACGCCAAACACCATCGATTGGTAATGTCAAATATAGACCACTGGATGGAATGGGAATCAGTCATTTGACCTCACATGTCTGGTGGACAATCAAGTCACTGGACTTAAATTCTGATATGTCTCCATCTCTGTGTGAGATGAAATACCCTTGCAAATTAGCTTATTTAATTACTGAACATAAATAATGAATGGAGGCAACATGAAATAGCCTGTGCTAAAAGAAAAGTCAATTAACACTCCATATGTCAGATGCAGAAAGTTAAATAATAAATGATATCTATCCTGGTAAGATAGCCAGATGGTTAAAATGCATGGTTAGATCTATACAAATGGACAGTTGTGTCAGTCAGAGATGAAACTGGATTACTGGAGAGAAAAAATCCAGACATTTTAATAATGGCGATCGGGTACTGAGATATGCCGTATGGTTACGGTTACAGAATGGTCTAAAAAGACAGTTAAAAGTTTTATTAATGATTTATTAATCATCGGCTATTGTATGTCAAACATACATGTATGGTCATTATGACACCGTCATAGAAAGGAAACCCGCTACAACATTTCCATTAGTAGCATGAGATCTTTTATATGCACCATCCCACAGACAGGATACCAAGGCGTTTGGTATACCAGTCATGGTGCACTGATTGGAATGAGAACTAGCCCAATGGGCCCACCAATGGGGATCGATCCCAAACTGACCTCGCATCAAGCAAGCGCTTTACCACTGGGCTACGTCCTGCCCCTAAAATGTCAGTACCCATTCAGAATGTTTGCACTGAATCGGCAGAAACCACTGAATCGGCAGAAACCACTGAATCGGCAGAAACCACTGAATCGGCAGAAACCACTAGAAACCACTGAATCGGCAGAAACCACTGAATCGGCAGAAACCACTGAATCGGCAGAAACCACTGAATCAGCAGAAACCATATCATAAGTTTTTTAAAGGAGAATCTGAATTTTTTTTTAGACAAACAGCAAAAAACCTGGAAACACTATACTGTATAGACAATTTTAAAAATCTAGAATTCCAGCTAAATCCAGTAAACTTTTTATCTCTGGTTGTTGTTAAGTGGTGGATCAATCACCACCACTCCCCACCTCGTCCATGGCACTGGTTATATAATGTATAAACAGATTTGGGTTTTCCCAGTTTTAATCAATGCCTCCTAGATAATATGTAAAACTTAAAATGAAAGGCCATGGTGTACATTATTCTGTCGAACTCAGCATAAAACATCTTTTACTGCAGGGGCAGGGGTGGGCTAAAAGCTCAGTGGTAAAGTGCTTGCCTGACGTGTGACGAGTCACAGGATCAATTGTCCTTGATGGAATCTTATTTTTCCCTTTCCAACCAGAACTGTGGTATGTACTGTCCTGTCTACTGGAAAGTGCATTTAAAAGATTCCTTGCTGGGGGTTTTTTCTTTCAATAGAACAAGCCAGTATGTCAGCAGCAGGTTTTCTCCCTATCTCAACCAAGTGTCGGAATAACCACAAGTCAGACACCAAACAGCCATACTTTAAAATGTACTGAGGAGTCATTGAACAAATATTCCTCTCCTTTCTGCAGGTTTCTTCTCTCACTCTGTCAACCAAGTGTCACAACTGCCTTAAATGTTAAACACCCAACAGCTGTACTTTAACTATGCTGGCATGTCAATAAACAAATAGTCTTCGCTTTTCCTAGTCAGAAACAGTTCCAGAAATAAGACATATTCAGCTACATATGTTTTCAAAACACTGCATTATGTTGAGATTAACTACTGTATGATGCACAGTGACAGCTCAATCTTGGGGATCACTTTTCTACAGAGACGTCACTCTTCCACACACACGGTATAAACAAATAATATGCAAGGATGCTTGTAAAACCAAATCATGTAGCATCGAAAAACATCAATGAATTTGAACACACATGTTCAATCAATCATTACTGGAAATATACAGGTCCATGGTATGCATCTCCTGAGAATGAGAACTGGTTCCCAAAATAAAAGAAAAGAAGGTTAATCCAGTAGATATGATTGTGTTGAAAAACAAAGTGATGAAGAGTTGGTAACTGAAAGATTTAAACGTTACCCATGTCAAGGTTTATATACTTCACACATAGAGTAAGGAATGCAGGTATAGCATGGAGTTTCTCACTGGTGCTTGTTGTCTGAATGTGTAAGAGAGAGAGAGAGAGAAAGAGAGACTATTTTCTTATCCGTCTTTGGTATTGTGTTACACAAGTTGTGCCACATTGACATGCAGGAACCTTCTCTCGGATTTGAAGAACAGCATTAGGAAACACTTAAGAACACATGAGATGGTTGTAATCAAAAGCAGAGCTTTGCACATGCAGTTTGAAATATTTTTTACCTTTTAAAAAACAAGTTGAACACAATTGGAGATAAACATGTATTTGCAAAGTGTTTTTAAATCAATATACATGACTGTATGAATGTACTCATTATGTATGTTTATGGATGTAAAAATGTGTTTCTTCTTTAATACTTTATCTAGACCAAGTATCAAAATACCTCTTATTTTCTCTCTCTCTCTCTAAAACATTATGTATAGCTACTGATTAAAAGCTTAACACTGTACTGAACTGTTAAACTCATTTTCTTTTTTATATTCCAACACCTTTTATTTAAAACTTATTCTTATAAAAAAAGCATTTAAAATACCCAACCCAAAAGCAAAACAAAAAACAAAACAAAAAACTAACAAACAAATAAACCTTCACCCAATAAAGCCTTAATGTTGGTACTTATATCTACAGTACATTGTACAACAGAAGTGGATAAACATCTTTACTACAACAAATAAAATATTGGTCTTAGTTAATGATTATTATTATTACTCTGCACTTAAGAACTCTAATCATGTTTTTCAAACTAGTATGTGTAAGGGTTCCAACAGATAAACTGATGTCCCAACCCAACAATGAGTTGATGACATTAGCTAATGGTATTCACCACCATTAATAAACACAAACATGTTTTGGCAATGAGTGTGGAAACATCATCCATGCATTAAAACACATCACAGGTTTGGCACAATTTGACCAGATTCCTGCAACATTCCAACAAGACAAGAACTTGCTCTTTCCTGGAATTATTAAGCTCATTCCACATGAACCTGTTAACTAACCATGGGGGTTTCTTCATGGCTACATATAGACAGCAATGATGGATACTATTTCAAATGTTGAAGTGTACAGATGAGACATGTGTTGTTAAACTGGCAGATACAGAGGGGATCATAGAAGTCCCATGACCTCCCAAACTGTCAGATACAGAGGGGATCATAGAAGTCCCATGACCTCCCAAACTGTCAGATACAGAGGGGTTATAGAAGTCCCATGACCTCCCAAACTGGCAGATACAGAGGGGGGTCATAAGTCTCATGACCTCAACCCCTCCCTTTTAACCGATTATTTAATTCATCATCCACAATATGTACATCACTAAATTGCCATGAAAATGCATTTCTGGACATCTTTATATAAAAACTTTCTGGGAAACATGCCTCTGAACCCCTCCACAGATATCACTCTCACTGGAAGATTGGCCCATTTGCCTTTGAAAAACTCAAACTTGCTCTTTTCAGATTTGTTTTTACCCTCCCTCTTTACAAAATCGTTGATCTGCCCTTTTGTTACTATGTGTTTCTCTTAATAGCCTTCCTAGATGCATGTAGGGAGGTACAATATCACTGATATCACACTCACATACTATTATCTTCTCATAATTTGTCCCCTTCACACACACACACAGTTGGAGACAGTTGCAATCACAACAACAGATCTAATTACATACACATGTTCCCATGTTGAAAGTTATTTAATGTTAATACATGTACTACTGAACACAACACTTAGACAGAGTAACCAACTAGTCACTTTAAAAAAACAACAAAAAAACATTGTTTTTATCTGATTGCATGATATAATAGAGGTTTAAATTGAGTGCATATTTTGGAACTAAATAAAATCCAATATACATGAAGTAAGAGCTGAAACAGATATAATTATTCATCTTATTATGATGAAAATTAAACATGTAACATGTACAGACACCAATATTCAATATTTTTACAATAACAATACAAAACTATTATACACCCATGTACAGCATTTTGTGTACTTCAACATGTAAAATAATCAAATACTTTTATGCAGATTATCAATGAAGGATTCTGTCAAAACCAGATTCAAGGACTGATGAAATGACCTGATATTCACAGAGTATAGAGATTAAACACATGTCATCCAAGCTACTGTCGCTGTACCGCAAGGTACACATTAAGGTAGTAGTACCGAAGTAGACAGAATAAACCATTTTCTATGTCCGATTCAGACTACTGTCACTGGACAGAACTCTGTGATCATGCTGGTTTACACAAAGATCTGGATTACATAAATGTTTCATTGGACTCGAATGCACTTAACTTGTACAATTCGGTGAAATCTGTCTAAACTGGATCACACCAGGGATCTAATATTTATCCAATTTAGACCAAATTAAGTGTATATAGAGTCACGTTTTGGAATTTTAAAAATTGGGGACCATGAAACTTGGCCGGTTTTTCAACAGGATTCTGTATTATTCAGGGTCCAGTTTAAACAGGTTTGACTGTATATAGTTATATAAGAGATACTTTCTAATACTTTGCTGTTAACGATTCATCATTTAATTCTTTTTTTTTCCCCTTAGCAAGCAACAAGACCATGCAGAGATTTCTTTCAGTGAACACAAAAGATTTCACTATGAACAACCCCAAGATGGGCAGCTAGACAAGACTTAAAGGAATTGTTTATAAGAGGCAATTACAGACGGCTTTGTGTTCTCCAATGCTCCATTGATTAAGAAAAACGATGTGCCACAATAGAGTCCGTGTATAATACAGAGTTGATGCCTCAGTGAACAAAATGAAGTGTCTGTGTTCCTGTCTCTTGAACCATATGAAAAGTTTATTCTGATAAGGTTTCCAAAGGATAATCGGAATGCTCCTGGACTAATGAAGCAAATATAACATGAAATGTAGCCCTACACATTCTACAACCAACTCCAGTGGAGGGACTGGGACTGGGGGTATGACTATACCAAACAAAATCCCATAGGCGATCATGTTAACGTTTGTGTTTAAAAACACTATATGCAATATATCAACCAAACTATGACCCATAAATATCAGTACTACAACCCCTACCTCAAAGTATTAATTGGAGGAAATGGTACCTATCATGGCTCATTTTCGGTATAATCAGATGTTTTTACAACACCCCTAGTTTCGCACAAAATTTGAGTACTTTTTATTTTACAGGACTTGTGGTGTTAACTTCTTTATCAAAAGTTTGGTGCACCTCGAACTTTGACCCAGTCGGAAATTATTTGGTTTAGTGCTACCTGGGAACTCTTTTTACGTGCCCATATCCTGAAGGTTCAGGCATGCCCACCCCGGACTTAGCCTCTGACATCGCCAGTGACCAATTCCGGGGCAGGAGGTGGTGTAGTGGTTAAGACATTAGCCTTATGGATGGTTCGAATCCCAGTACTGACTCCCACCCAGGGTGTTTTTTAACAGATCCACGAGAAGGTGTACAACAACTTTTCTCTTGTACTGCTAACCTTTAACAACTCAGAATTGGGTGGGTAAGTGTTTGTAAAATGCAATCTTTCATGAGGAATTAAAAAAAAAATTCATATTAAAGGGTAAATTCATTCCCCCCGCCCCCATACCAAATCAGTGTTTGTGCCAGAAATAAATTTTTGAATATGGCGTTATGGAATTGAATGCAACCAGTTAACACGGGGTATGGGAGGGCCTCCCTCAGAAAGAAAATGGGTTCAGTTTAAGAAAATCATACAGTAATGATAAGAATAATTAATTTTGTCCAAAATGAGAACTTACAAAATAAAATTTGCCAAAACATTTGTGTATGGCACCATACCCATTTTACCCTCTGGCAGAAACCCTGCAGTCAAACATTTCCTATGATACTTCCTTAGAGGGTAACTTAACACAGGATTCCCGAAACATATGTACATGTACAAATGTATATGATCCTTAATGCACACTCGCATGCATTACATCTTTAGTTCATAAAACACCAAATATTGAAATTCAACATAATGTTAACACTGTAAATACTCCACATGCTCAGAATAGGTAAATAATTCAAGTTTACAGAGCCCATTAGGTCTTGTGTAAACAGAATGAAATGAAGAATTGAAACCTCACAGCCATCAGGGGTGGGAATTGGTGAACTGTAAAAAAGAGGAAATCTAGATGGGTCCCGGAAATTCTTGAAATCCTAGGTTAAAATCTGTGCGATCTGACACATTTTGGAGAAAAGGACGATTAAAATGCGAGGAAACGCAATGTTCCATGAGAGGAAAACAGCTGATCCGAGGAGAATTCCCACCCCTGAGCCATATATCTGACATCTGTCACACTTTCTTGGATTTTTGGACATTATATAAACAACTCTACAATGGAATCTTTCAGTACCATAAAAAACCTAATTAAATACTACTGGTACTAGTATCATTAATCAAGACTGACTGCCTAATTTAAGACACAGAACTTTAAAGGGACACACCCTAGTTACGCGAGTTGTTAACCATTACGGCGTTGTTTTTCGCTATTAAACCCATTTTTTCACAAATAAAATTGCACTTTACTTACCGTTTATTATTTAGAATATAAATTTTCCATTCACCTGTTTTTTGGTAATCCTGGTAATCCTGGTGTTTGTAATACCACAAAATGCATTTTTCGTATTTCTGAAAAACGGACGCATGTTTGAGAAAAAACTGTTGAGCAGACAAGGTCTAATCTATTTTTAGACGGGATATTTCCATTTCAATGTCACAGACGTTGGTATACCACGTGACCGTTATCATTTTGGTTCGGTTTGTTTTCTCGTGCACGGTTCGCGCAATCAACATCCGATTTGTTGTTGTTCATTTGTGAGATTTTTCTTCACAGTTCGTGAACATTTTCAGTAACAATAAAGTTCAGACAAGTAAGTATCTCAATACAAAACATTACAAACCCTTAAAACCAATAATTTTGCTAAGTCCTACATATCTGGAGAGGGGATACAACCAGGACAGAACAGTTGGAACATGTCCAGGAGAGGTGAAAAGAACGCACCCCAAGTCTGTGAAATTTGTCGTGACGTAGGCATTGTTGTGCTTCGAGCGACATCAGAATACAAACTTTCAAAATTATTTCAAGCAATTGGGACATGGGGATTCCCATGGTATGTATCGATATAAAACCTGCTTTTTCACTCCATTGATAAAAACGTGATCTAAGTGTGTTACAGGTTTGTAGATTAACCAAATTATAATTTATTTTCGCTGGATAGAACTAGGGTGTGCGGCTTTTTTTTTTTTTTGCATTTCCATCTTGATGAAGCGAAAAAATACATCATAAGCCACACTTCTAGCACCACCTTTTAGGGGGTTAAAGTATGCATAAGGCCACTATCCGATTTATCCAGATTTTTTACAATTCACACATATTGTCCATTAATTACAGGCTGGTAGGTACTGGGTTCGGATCTCAGTCAAGGCATGGGATTTTTAATCCAGATACCGACTCCAAACCCTGAGTGAGTGCTCCGCAAGGCTCAATGGGTAGGTGTAAACCACTTGCACCGACCAGTGATCCATAACTGGTTCAACAAAGGCCATGGTTTGTGCTATCCTGCCTGTGGGAAGCGCAAATAAAAGATCCCTTGCTGCTAATTGGAAAGAGCAGTCCATGTAGTGGCGACAGCGGGTTTCCTCTCAAAATCTGTGTGGTCCTTAACCATATGTCTGACGCCATGTAACCGTAAATAAAATGTGTTGAGTGTGTCGTTAAATAAAACATTTCTTTCTTTGTCCATTAATTGTCCTTTAAATTTAATTGTACTGACATCATTTAGTTTGTCCTTGCTTCCACACATTTTACATCAATCAGCAATGCAATCAAATTCAGTTGCAGATGACAAAATAATAAAATCTGAATGTGACCTAATACTTGGGAAGGGGAGAGGAAGGAGAGACACAGTTTACCTCTTGTTTCACACAGTCACTCACTTACCACAAACACAGCACAGCAGGACATTCAGTAAGATATATCTTTGTAAATACATAATATTACAGAGGAACGGTGCCTCCAGACACTATTGATTGACAAGCTAGATTGTGTATAGAGGGAAATTCCATAAAGTGTTAGTAAATAATCTACTGGAGACTTGATCAGCCCAAGGGATCGGGGCAAATCTGGCAAAGCTATGTAGTGTTACGGCACACATGTAAATACGTAATACTAGTCTGTTTGTGACAATTTGGTCAGCTGTGAAGGCACCGACTTCATGCAGGCTTTATTTCTGATATCTGAACCATTCTAACCTCCATAACAAAGCTTATTTGTTCCTCAACTCTTTCAGCTTTATTTCTGGTTAAAGAAAAAAGAATATTCTATTTCTGGGGTTGAAAGCAATTAGATTTGTCTTATGACTGAATGAGAGAAAAAAAATGTGATACTGTCTTGATGATAATACTCGTTTTTTTTAATAAAACAAGTTGAAATATATATAGAGAGAAAAAACTACACACAAAACACAACACACCAGTCTATTATTTATCTGAAAAGCTATGAAGAGAAAATGAAGGGGAAAAAAAAACAACCCCACACCAGTCTATTATCTAGTTGAAAAGCTATACAACACTACATTGTTTCAACAGAACTATAGTCCGTCCCACAGCTAACGCCTTTTTTTCATACTGTGGAATTTACTAGAAGTTACATGTATTTATTTCTAAGCTGATTGATTTGTAAATTGCACACAAAAATAGTATTTTTGATTTATTTCCAAAACACTTTTAATTTTCTTCTTAGGTCAAACCAAACTGAAGTTATATACAATTTTTTTTTTTTATGGCATAATGGGACGGACTATAACATGAAGCATTAGATCAAAATAAGGAGTGTAGCACATTCACCTGTTGTGCTTGATCAAACCTCCTTGGTGGGCCCACTGGGATTTCTTCCCATCCCAACCAGTGCCCCATGACTGGTATATAATCAAGTAGGCCATGGTATGTGGTGTCCTGTCTGTGGGAAAGTGCATATAAAAGATCCCTAGTTGCTAGTGAAACAAATGTAGTCATGGTGCACTGGCTGGAATGAGAAATAGCCCAATATGGGCCCACTGACAGGAATCATGGCCTTTAACATACCAGTTGTGGTGTACTGGCTGGAATGGGAAATAGCCCAATATGGGCCCACTGACAGGAATCGTGGCCTTTAACATACCAGTTGTGGTGTACTGGCTGGAATGGGAAATAGCCCAATATGGGCCCACTGACAGGAATCGTGGCCTTTAACATACCAGTTGTGGTGTACTGGCTGGAATGGGAAATAGCCCAATATGGGCCCACTGACAGGAATCGTGGCCTTTAACATACCAGTTGTTGTGTACTGGCTGGAATGGGAAATAGCCCAATATGGGCCCACTGACAGGAATCGTGGCCTTTAACATACCAGTTGTTGTGTACTGGCTGGAATAAAAAATAGCCTAATGGGTCCACCGACAGAGATCGATCTCAGACCAACAACCACTCATCAGGAAAACACTTTACCACTGGACTACATTAAAGTTTGTTTTATTTAACGACACCATTAGAGCACATTGATTAATTAATCATTGGCTATTGGATATCAAACACTGGGTAATTCTGACATATAGTCATCAGAGGAAATGCGCTTAATTTTTTCATTTGCAGAAAGGCATCTTTTATATGCACTTTTCCACAGACAGGAAAGCACATACCATGGCTGTTTACTAGTTATGGTGCACTGATTGGAATGAGAAAAAACTCAATCAGTTCAATGGCTACACCGAAGTGGTTTGATCTTGACATGCAAGCACCTCTCCCACCTTTACCCCTCATGGCAGCTGGAACATTACAGTATTATAAATCAGGGCAATGTAATTTAAAAGCTGTTGACCAAACTCAGCATGACACAAGGATACTGTTGTGTTATTCTAATGCATGTACAATGTTTGTCTAATTTATTGCAAAGGGCTGTAAGAAGTGGTCCATTTACAATAAACACATACCTTCTTGTAACACTGATACAAGGTCAACACTTTCAAGATGCAATAAACTTCTCTGATTTATTGTTTATTTGTGTCATTTGAATTGCAAAACTATCTAATTTACTGTTCGAGTTGGGTGGTCGCAGAAGAAAATTAAAATATTGTTCCACAGAATCCTAGCTACTAATACCTTTCTGCATATGATTCATTATGTAGATTCAAATAAATGTAGTTTTTGCAAAAATGTTCCTGAAACCTTACAACATTTGTTTTATGATTGTAATAAAGTAAAACATATGTGGAAAGAGTTGGAGAAGTGGATATTTAACAAAACTGAAGTCAGACTTCCACTTAATAAACATATAGTTATGTTTGGTATGATAAATGGTGAGTTTAGCAATGTAGTTAACTGGATTTTAATCAATATAAAATATTATCCAAAGAGCAGTATGTATGTAAACATTTTTATAGCTTTTTTATAGTATGAAAATACTTAACAAGAGTCTTCATATTAATGTTATAAAAAACATATTGCAAAATAAATTTCAAATAGAAAGATACATTTATTTTAAAAACTGCGAACATGACAAATTTTATGAATGCTGGGGAAAATGGTTTAACCTTTTCAGTATTGACGAATAACATCAAAAACATCATCTTCTTTAACTATAGGTTAGGACCCTTTCCTTTGGTTTCTATGCTTATTGCTTTTTATTTACAAAAATACCAGAACTTGTTTGGAAATACAATTCTAGATTTATCTTTTTTTATGAATCTTACATCCACCATATCTACTCGTAACTGCTTCTTCTCTATATGACATTAAGTATGGATATTAATTGGTAGAAACATTTTTCAAAATTGTAAAAATACATGTACCTCTGAGAAGTAACGGTTATGGAGATAAGCTCTAATCTATTTATACAGGGCATTTCTCCATGTTTCAACATCACAGACTCTTGTTTTAATACTCTATTGTAACTTTATCCAGATGTGTTCCAGGTTTGTAGATTAACCAAACTTAATGTCCATTTTTACGAGTTCAAACTAAGAGTCTTTAAATGAAATGTTATTTTGTTGGTGCATGGTGGGTATATGGGGGGGGGGGGAATCTCCCGCCCTCCATGCAATCAATTCTGAAATAACCTTGAGAAGAATCCACCCTCCCTCAGTTCTAGGTTTTCCAGAGCAGTGGAATTACTAACTAGTATATCAGTTATTTAAGAGTGTTTGTTGCTGTGACCTATATATCAGCTGTGTTTGTTTCCTATATCATTAGAGTGGCTCTCCCACTGAGACAGCTCAAGGTTTTATCTCAGTGCTTTCTCTAATTGACATGTCATTGGAAACTAATGTGGCTTTGTTCTCCATCAGCTTTACCCAATGACTGAGGTGTGCTGTATACTGCACGTATATAGGACATAATCTCTGCATCAGCACAAGATGCTGTGATTTTCAACTCAATAATACTCGTAAAAAAACCCCAATATAATCCGAGACCTTCTAAACATATACAGTGAAACCTGTCTAAACTGGATAATGTCGGGGACCTAATATTTATTCAATTTAGACAGGATCCGGCATTTTAGAATTTAGAACATTCGGGATCATCAAACTTGGCCGGTTTGGACAGGTTTCCAGTCTATTCAGGGTCCAGTTTAGATAGGTTTTACTGTACTAGTCTTGATAATTGATTAAAATTATATTAATGGGTATCATTTTTTTTAAATTAAAAGTCAAGTATAACTTTTATTGTATGTATCAAACAATCAAATGGACACTGGTATGAAACTTAATAGAGGCTGTTAAAAGTACTGGTTAAATAATGCAACAGTAAGGTTTTGAAGCCTAAACTGACTGACTAGTTTTCGTTAGAATCGTATTTCCGTACACGCCGATATTTTGTTGTATTTTTTAGATATGTTTTGTTGACTCCATGTATTGGCTGACCCCTCTTCTCGTGATGGTATTTAGAGGCTTAAAACGTTGGCTAATACACATCGATATACAGTAAAAACATACACAAAGTATAAAAACAAAGTATTTAATATCTATAATACCTATGAAATTGGACAATTTGCTACATTCAAAATCATTTTATATTTTTGTCCTACTACACTTGCATGCACATATATATACTAACCCCACCCACAACAACCCATTATGATGTATGTGTTGTGTCAAAAAGATAGAGAATGGTCTAAGTCTGTATCCAACCTCAAGAAAATCCCATTAATCCTGCCAAACGTTTTACACCCAATTTAACTTACTCCAATGACAAAATGAGATCATTATGTTCTAGGTAGCACACTGTATTTGTGATTGTACAATGAAAGCTAAAGAGATGTATTTTGACAGAGCGGAGATTGTGACTGCACTCATAAATCACTCTCAAGATACATGTAAGTCTCTAGTCTGAAGCAGAGAAGTATTGATCTGCATTTCTGACGTACATCCTATATAAAACATAGAGCCACGCATGGGAGAACAGAAGCAGGATGTAGCTCAATGGTTAGAGCACCCTGTTTGAGATGTGGCTTGTTAGTATCATGCAACCCCATCCCTAACCCCACCCCACCCCATCCAGTAAACTCACTGAAACACATGTAGTTCAGGGCCCCGTTCCACGAAGCGATCTTAGCACTAAGAACACCTTAATGCATAAGGTAGCTATGCACTTAAGGTTACTGGTATCTTAGCACTAAGATCACCTTAATGCATAAGGTAGCTATGCACTTAAGGTTACTGGTATCTTAGCACTAAGATCACCTTAATGCATAAGGTAGCTATGCACTTAATGTTACTGGTATCTTAGCACTAAGATCACCTTAATGCATAAGGTAGCTATGCACTTAAGGTTACTGGTATCTTAGGGCTAAGATCACCTTAATGCATAAGGTAGCTATGCACTTAAGGTTACTGGTATCTTAGGGCTAAGATCGATTTGTAGAACGTGGCCCAGGGCTTCTAGATTATGGTAGCCCCACATCCATGGCTAGTGATATTCAATATTGGGCTAGTAAATAACTACTATTGCCATGCCCAATGGCTAGTGAAATTGGTTTTTTTGGTCAAATGTTGCAGTTTTGTCTATTTTGTAAATATGAATATCCTGCCCCCACCCCAACCCACCAATGTTAGTGTTTTTAAGCTCTATCTCCCTCTTTAGGTGACATATCTGATTGTAGGGCTAGTGAATTTTTAATCCTGGCTACTACATTTTTAAAATCACTTATCCCATGGCTAGTGAATTTATCAAATTTTTAAGAAACCCTGCTGTAGTCCGTTATATCCAGTGCATCTAGTGCACCACAACTGGTATATCAAATGCTATGGTATGTGCTATCCAGTCTGTGGGATCGTGCATGTAAAAGATCCCTTGCTACTAATGGAAAAATGCAGTGGGTTTCCTCCCGAAGACTATATGTCAAAATTACCAAATATTTGACATCCAAAAGCCGATGATTAATAAATCAATGTGTTCTAGTGGTGTTGTTAAACATAACAGTTTTTTTTTTTTTTAAGACTTGGGTATGGCCGAGTTACATGTACATGTATACACAGAACTTGAAATAAGAAGTAAAATGTAGCTTGCTACCAGTCTTTGGGGGGGAAAAAAAAAAAAAAAAAAAAAAAAAAAAAAAAGCCACAAGAAATACATGTATGTCCTGATAATAAAAGATAATAAAAGAAAAATATGGTCTGCTGGGAAATATGATGGCATGAAATGACTGGAGGGTTTGGGTTAGCGTGTAAGAAAATTAGGACCTCTGAGATATAGTTTAGAGCATTAATGGAATTAAAATATAACAAAATCATGAGCTAAAACAGCAGATTAGATAATCATACACACATGACCATCTGTCTCTTGAACACCGGCCTTGGTGGCATCGTGGTTAGGCCATCGGTCAACAGGCTGATAGGTACTGGGTTCAGATCCCAGTCGAGGCATGGGATTTTTAATTCAGATACCGACTCCAAAACCTGAGTGAGTGCTCCGCAAGGCTCAATGGGTAGGTGTAAACCACTTGCACCGACCAGTGATCCATAACTGGTTCAACAAAGGCCATGGTTTGTGCTATCCTGCTTGTGGGAAGTGCAAATAAAAGATCCCTTGCTGCTAATCGGAAAGAGTAGTCCATGAAGTGGCAACAGCGGGTTTCCTCTCAAAATCTGTGTGGTCCTTAACCATATGTCTGACACCATATAACCGTAAATAAAATGTGTTGAGTGCGTTGTTAAATAAAACATTTCTTTTTTCTGTCTCTTGAACAATGAACTGCGATCGTTTGGGGTGCTCTTAATGGCTAAATGTCATTTTTTAAAAATGGAGTGCTATTGCAGGCCACTAGCTATTTCGAGCCTGGATGTATATATGATGTCTGTTGAGAAAGTGCATCTTAATTAACTCTTGTTGCTACTTTGTAATACGAATAGCCTATAGCATGTGTTGGCAGTGGGTTCCCCTATAACATTAAGTGAATTAATAATGAAAACCCTACTATGACCGGGGACAATATTTCAAAATCTTAGGTAACCAGAAATCAGTTCACATGAAATTTACTTAGGTAACCGATTGTTTGATAACGTGAATATAGTTCTCGTAACCGATGACTTAGGCCTACCTAATCCTAAAACACTTGAACTACAGTTCTGTGCTACATTGGTTGTT
Source organism: Gigantopelta aegis (assembly GCF_016097555.1). Taxonomy (NCBI): domain Eukaryota; kingdom Metazoa; phylum Mollusca; class Gastropoda; order Neomphalida; family Peltospiridae; genus Gigantopelta; species Gigantopelta aegis. Next base: position 54,784,589 of record NC_054702.1, read on the forward strand.
CAAATGTATTTAAAAACAAACTGATTTTTACTTTCATTACCAATATATGGTACTTTTAATTTTAGAATGTAATTGTTCACCACGTCATAACCGATTGGTGGTTCTCGTGATTTTAAAGTTGCGTAACCGGCACGCAAACAGAACAACGGTTCTCATGAATTATTGTGCCCTGTATGAATGAATGTATGAATGTTTAACGACACCCCAGCACGAAAAATACATCGGCTATTGGGTGTCAAACTATGGTAATGCAAATAAATAAAGTGATGATCAACATCAATATAAAAATTCAAGACTTAAACAAAAACAGTGTAAAGAACTGTGCAAAAACACAAATATCACAGAATTTTACGGATACTGAATTTTAGTCAAAACTTCAATTTTGTGCTGTATTGGCCATTCTCAAAGAGAATGTTACACCCCTGCACCATGGTGAGGTTACAGCACACGCAGGGGTATTGTGCCCTGTATGATATAAATATATCTGTCATCATTGTCACCATTGTCTGACAAGAGGAAAAGAAAGCTACATTCCCAAACCAGCATCCTCTTCATAACAAATGGACATGATTTACCACTTTAAATGTGTATCAATAGAAGTACAAGTAGGCCTACTGTGTACACAAGTACGATATGTCTGTGGTATGAAACCTATTTCCGGACAGTCATTCATTCAAGGACAACATTTTTTAACATCAGTACATCCAAGCCTGCAGTCTGAATGAAAATGAGTGTGGGTATTTTCCTGCTTTCTTTTTGATGCATTTCCTGATATGTTCAAACACATGTGTCAAAGATTACAATACTAGTAGAGCTTTTCTCTAAAAATCACAACAGGCTAACTAACCTGTAATTATGCTTTATATAGTTCTGCATTAAGAGCACCATTGATTATTTGATTATGATTCTTTTTTCTTGCCCTAAACATCCTAAGAATTGTTTAATCATAACCTACATTGTATATAGTGCATTACGATTATCAGCCAGATCAGATCTATAGTCACCTGATTCACAAAAAGAGGCATTTGTACTGTCTACAGCATTGGCAGTGCCATTTTCAGTGTCGTTAACTTACATGATGAAATATTTAACATACCGTACTCACAGTATATGATGTCCATGTATGTCACTGTCCGGTACTCCACAGTTATCAACCGAACACCACTAACTAAATTGCTGACATAGATCCATACAAAAGAATCCTGCGAAGTGCCTTCGACGTCAATCTGAGGCAACGTACTCGCTGTTTTTATCAATGAACTGCAGACGGAAATATGGATGTTGAATTGGTATTATCAGTGTGTCCTTGGGCTGCGTGTGTGCCACCATAGATACTATCAATGGAATCACTACGCAAATACCACAGTTCACCACCTGTTTGTGTTATTGTGTCATAAATCTCACCTGCGGGCAGGCACACTAATTTACCCGCAGGTAAAACCCCGGACGTGAACCAAAAACAAAAATAAATAATGAAAAACAGAATGACGTTGATTAAGAAATGTAGATAACCAAGAATACTGACTGGAAATTCAAAATAACAGAAGGTCTGTTTTGTTTAACGACACCCCTAGAGCACATTGGTTTATTAATCATCGGCTATTGGATGTCAAACATTTGATAATTCTGAAATAGAGAGGAAACCTACTACATTGTTCCATTAGTAGCAAGGGATCTTTTATATGCACCATTCCACAGACAGGATAGCACATACCACGGCCTTTGATATACCAGTCGTGGTGCACTGGCTGGAATGAGATATAGCCCAATAGGTCCACCGACTGAGATCGATCCCAGACCGATAGTGCATTAAGCTATGTCCCGCCCCATGAAAATAAAAGTTACAGTTTGCACTTAATTATATGGGTATGGAAAAATGTTTGCTTCACTATAAATGTTCAAGTAATATTTTAATCTATCTTGACAGTGTTAAATTAATAAATGCAGGGCTAGCTCTGGGTCAGAAATATTCGCCAAATTATTTATTAAACTCCAAAAACTGCAAAAAATTTTTTTTTTTTTTTTTTTTTTTTTTTTTTTTAACAAAATATCAGTCATTATATACATTTGTTTTGCCAACTTATAATGCAATTTGCCAATGATCGTTAAAATTTGTAATTGACAAATTTGGCAAGTGCCAGAGCTAGTCCTGTAATGCTTTTAATATTGGATTGGATATTTTATTAAAGGAAAGGTGTCATTAGTTTAATAATATGGAAATAATGACACTTGGTTAGAAATCAACTGCTGCCACATATGCTATTTTGTTGTTGTTATAGTACTGTATTATACAATGTATGCAGAACCTTCAATACATCTGTACCAGTTATTGAGCACTCATCATTGATTGATCATATAAAGTGGTATTATCCAGTAACTACATATAATGTCCTATGTTAATTAAAGTACATGAACATGTGCACACAAATGGACAAACAAATGCATGTTGATTTGACATAATATATGCCACTATCATTATGCAATTACTTAATAATTATCTCTTCCACATGTAAATAACATAAATTCATCATAAAAATACTAACCGAAAAAAGAAAACTTCCACCTGAATTACAGTTCAATCATTATGCAATTACTTAATAATTATCTCTTCCACATGTAAATAACATAAATTCATCATAAAAATACTAACCGAAAAGAACATAACTTCCACCTGAATTACAGTTCAGTCATTATGCAATTACTTAATAATTATCTCTTCCACATGTAAATAACATAAATTCATCATAAAAATACTAACCGAAGAAACAAAACTTCCACCTGAATTACAGTTCAATCATTATGCAATTACTTAATAATTATCTCTTCCACGTGCAAAACACACAAGTCCATTATAAAAATACTAACCCAAGAAAGAAAACTTCCACCTGAATTGATGAACTAATATACATGTATATATTTTTTTAAAGACCTGTGTTAACTTTGAACTCCACACTGAAAGCCTTAATTATTTTCACATTAAAAACCATTTACCACAGTAATCCAGAATCTCAGTGTTGTATAGATCCATTGTAGGTCAAGCGCCTTGGGATCGACTGTAGCTGGGTTATACAGTGTCAACACCACGTAGTATCTTAACTGTTTTACCCAAATCTCAGCCCTCCAGTAATAATAACAGTACACTGAGAGAGAGAGACACTCAAAGGCCACCTAACAGACCTAGATACCTTTGACCACAGGCTCCAATCTGTGCACGTACAATCCAGCCTGTGCACGTGTTACGATTACAACCATTTAAACGGCTGGTTCGCTTCACTGACAGACAGAGAGAGAAAGAGAGAGAGAGAGATAGGATAAATCAGAGAACTGCCAAAAGACGGTTTGACCCCTTCAGTCAAGGTCTGTCAGTGTCGGTGTGTGTGAGTGTGTGTGTGTCGTACCTGCCTACGGGGACCATAGGGCTAGGTCACCTGTCAAGTATTTTTAAATGTTTGGCCAGCACTGCCGCAGAGCTATCCAGCAGTTTGAAGTGGGATTACCTCTTTAGTCTCTGTGTTTTAGCCTCTTGTATAATGCTTAATGAAATCTAGTGTCATCTTTAGTCAGTGACAGTGTACACATGTGGAGGGTGGAGGAGTTTTTTGTTTTAATTTTATGTGCTATAAAATTTATAAACATGTACCAAAGGGTGGAGGAGTTTTTTGTTTTAGTTTTGTGCTATAAATATAAACATGTACCAAAGGGTGGAGGAGTTTTTTGTTTTAGTTTTGTGCTATAAATATAAACATATACCAACGGGTGGAGGAGTTTTTTGTTTTAGTTTTGTGCTATAAATATAAACATATACCAACGGGTGGAGGAGTTTTTTGTTTTAGTTTTGTGCTATAAATATAAACATGTACCAAAGGGTGGAGGAGTTTTTTGTTTTAGTTTTGTGCTATAAAATTTATAAACATGTACCAAAGGGTGGAGGACTTTTTTGTTTTAGTTTTTGTGCTATGATTATCAAAGATAAATCCTAAGTGTATTACTTTATTTGGGTTAATTAAGGTGATGTGTTTGTTTATGTTAGGTAGTGTTCAAACATAAGACTATTAAAAGACATGGAATGCATGTATGGTTTTCGGTATACATGTATATATATTTTAATTCACAGACAAACCAAACTAACTTGTCCCGCAAATACATTATGTCAGTTCTGCTTTATTAGTTGTTTGTTGTTGTTTATTTTAGGTGAGATTATGGAGGAGTTAAAAAACACAAAAACAACAACTTTTAAAATGTTATTTAAAAACCAAAACAAAATATGGTCATGAATAAAAAGGTCTATCTGAATATTTACATGACATTTATTAATGTTTCTTTGTTTTTTTAAGGTGTGTTTGTTTTATATTGTCAGGATTTTAAAGTAGTTCTTGCGGAGGTGCTGATGAAGAAGTTGTTGCTATCTGTCGGTATGCGGGGCGGGATGTAGCCCAGTGGTAAAGTGTTCACTTGATACGCTGCCAGTCCAGGATCGATCCCCATCGGTGGACCCATTGGGCTATTTCTAGTTCCAACCAGTGCTCCACAACTGGTGTAACAAAGGCCGTGGTATGTACTTTCCTGTCTGTGGGATGGTGTATATAAAAGATCCTTTGCTGCTAATCGAAAAGAGTAGCCCATAAAGAGGCGACAGCGGGTTTCCTCTCTCAATATCTGTGTGGTCCTTAACCATATGTCTGACGCCATATTACCATAAATAAAATGTGTTGAGTATGTCGTTAAATAAAACAATTTCTTTCTTTCTTTCTATCGGTATGTTTTTGCTGTGTGTTTCTGGCCTGGTGCTTACAAAATATTCAGACTCTAAAGCCATGGCAATGCCATATATGAGCCCTGGGGTGAAATAGATATTGTTGTCCCTTTTTCTATACTTTTAAAATGAAATAGATATTGTTGTCCCTTTTTCTATACTTTTAAAATGAAATAGATATTGTTGTCCCTTTTTCTATACTTTTAAATGAATAAGTTCAAACTACATACATACAAGTATGTAAACATTTACATTTTACACATTAATTATTGTCAAATTGACAAATCCATGCTTACATGCTCAAATGAAACACTAAGAGAATTATAATTTACAGGGCTCGAATTTAACAGCGGTCATGAGGAAAACTTCTCCAGTGCCCTAAAAATGAAAAAAAAGTCTTACTTTGCACATAAGTAATAGGTCATCGTACTCGAACATGACACCTGAAAGTTGTTTTATTATTAAAACATGAAACCATTCACACTTCTTTATTTTGAATGGGTGCTGTTGTGTTATTTTAATTAAAGAGACTTGGTGAAGTTTGCCTTGTTGCCCTGCCTTCTGGCCATAATAACCTAAAAATCATTATCAGTCTAGGCCAAATGGCCTTGCACTGGCATAGGAATCGAGTGGGGGGGGGGGGGGGGGGGGGGGGGGGGCAGCGCAAGGGGGCATATGCCTCCCCCACTTTTCTGCTTTATATTTGTTTTATAATAGTGTAAAAGTGTGTCTCCCCCCCCCCCCCTTTTTTTTGACTTTTTAACACCTTTCTACACCACTGCCTTGTCCTCTAATTTGCCAAATTTAAGGCCTACAAATACATCAGTTCCAACTGCATTTCGATTTTTATTTCAGTATATATGTAGGTTAATTGACAATGTAACCAACCACAATGTTCTGTGTCCTATTCTTGTTCTACCGGCCTCGGTGGCGTCATGGTTAGCCATCGGTCTACAGGCTGGTAGGTACTGGGTTTGGATCCCAGTCGAGGCATGGGTTTTTTAATCCAGATACTGACTCCAAACCCTGAGTGAGTACTCCTCAAGGCTCAGTGGGTAGATGTAAACCACTTACACCGACCAGTGATCCATAACTGGTTCAACAAAGGCCATGGTTTGTGCTATCCTGCCTGTGGGAAGCGCAAATAAAAGATCCCTTGCTGCTTGTCATAAAAGAGTAGCCTATGTGGCGACAGCGGGTTTCCTCTCAAAATCTGTGTGGTCCTTAACCATATGTCTGACGCCATATAACCGTAAATAAAATGTGCTGAGTGCATCGTTAAATCAAACATTTCTTTCTTATTCTTGTTCTCAATTGCTGAGATACTACACCTGTGGGCAACTGGTAGCATATGGCTATGCACAGGAAATGTCTACAAGCACAGCAGTACAAGGTTTGCCTCCAGTAAAGAGTACCAAAAGACCTTTTTTTCTTCAGCTGTTTGGATGAGCAAATCCTTCCAAAGCTGATACAAATTATTACCCCACTCAAAGACCCTGACAGCAGCAAAACAGACTGGTGCAAAAAATGTACAAAAATAACTCATCACTGACGTTTAAAATACACAGACATGTATGTAGAAGTTTTCTGTCATTGCACGTGCATGCACCATGCTTTATTTATCCATGGCAGCAAAGTTAACTTTCTGTAATCAGAAGATTTTTATTTTTAACTGGATAAAATAAGATAAAAAGATACTGCCAACTGACAGTTTTAAAATACATCTAATCTATTCTGTCCTCATAATAAATCTTGTGGAATAATGTTTTTTTTAAAAACATGTAGAACCACAATTTTTAAATGCTGTTTTGAGATCATTTTGATTATTTGCAATAATTTCTAGAACAATCAAAGGATTATGTTCATGTTTTGAGTGACTGAAGAAAATGTTTTTAAAAAGAAGCCAACCCACCCACCAAATAGCGCCATACCAGTTTTACCCTCTGGCAGAAACCCTGGCAGTGGAGAATTAAAAACTCCATGACAAATCTCCACGGCATTGCTGATCGCCATTGGCAATTGCAGGGATTGTCACTCCCACTCCCCTCCACACTCACATAAAAAGCAAGTTCTAAGAAAGTGGCAAACTGATCACCTGGCAATAATTTTTTTTAAATGAATTTCATTTGAAACTTCATGTGTTTGCTCGTCTGGCATCATTTTAAAATAATGAATGAATGAATGAATGAATGAATGAATGAATGAATGAATGAATGAATGAATGAATGAATGAATGAATGAATGAAAGAAAGAAAGAATGAATGAAAGTATGAATGAATGAATGAATGTACGTATGAACGAATGAATGAATGAATGAATGAATGAATGAATGAATGAATGAATGAATGAATGAATGAATGCTTAACGACACCCCAGCACAAAAATACACATCGGCTATTGGGTGTCGCAAAAGGTAAGTACATGTATATGAAAATAATATTTATACAATTATGTAAAACCACAGTGTACGGAGCTGTGGGGGAAAGTATAACACAATACATAATTCAAGGTAAACATATATTTTAAAATTCTGTATAGAAATCAAAGTGTTTTAAACATTTTAAAAGAGTGATCTTCATTCGACCTTGATTTTGCCTATGGTGAAGACTGGGTTAGAATTTAGGTAAAAACACATTGGATCTACCGACGAAGATCAATCTGATCATCCATCACAGCTAAAGCGAGCATTCTACCACTGAGCTACATTATCCCCCCCTCCCCCACCCCTCCCTGCAGAACTACATGTACATGCAGCTTCAACCTATCAGAATCTTACTGGTATACCTTTTACACATAATTATTTCAAAACACACACTGGAATAGACTGTCTATATTTGAAAACAAGGTAACAAAGTGGTGGAAAAATATTTTGTGCAGCTTGTTCGTAATGTAAACAACATGCTAATGGAATCTGCTGGTGTTGTTTAAGGTTAACACACGTTTCGTTAGTGCTGCATTTGGCTGTGGATGTAACCAGGTAGGCAGCACCGTAAGCACTGGCATAGTCTACAGAGAACAGAGCCCTGTAGTCTTTAAAACATACACAAACTGGTAAAACGTTTATCATGCATAGCGTCTTATTTTAGAATTTTCTATTGGTACCATATGAGCAAGAACACGTTTACCTATATAGCTTCTTTTTTTTTCTTTTTTCTTTTTTTCTTTTCTTTTTTTTAAAGAACAACCTACATGTGTGTAATGCATCGGAAAAAGGTTAATAATTATTCAGTTGGCACGAATACCAAATTATTCTGTGTAAACTTCAATTATTTTACTTTAACCAAAAAACACCCCAACTATTTATTACACCTATTTAGAAATAGGGACAGTAATCAGAAACAATCACCAAAATGAATGATTAAATTATAGCATAATCAAGCCCTGCAATTAAGAAAATGTCCACAGCAAAAAAAACTTGCCATTGAAAAAACCTTGAATATAATCCAAGGCAAAAAAAAGGGCCGTAGATAATTAAAACATCCACGGCAATCTCCACAGCATTGCCGATTGCTGTGGGTAATTGCAGGGGTTGCATAATTAACAATCTCATTTCACTGATTGGTGCTTTCTTGGGACAAGTGCATCAATAACACATTTATAACTGTCTAATCTACACCAAGTTCAGTTTGTTCGTTTTTGTTTAACAACACCACTAGAGCACATTGATTTATTACTCATCGGCTATTGGGTGGCAAACATTTAGTAATTCTGACATATAGTTTTAGGGAGAAAACCCACCATATTTTTCCATTGGTAGCAAGGGATCTTTTATATACACCATCCTACAGACAGGATAGCACATATCATGGCCTTTGATATACCAGTGTGGTGCATTGGCTGGAACAAGAAATAGCCCAATGGGGATCGAACCCAAGACCGACCATGCATCAGGCAGGTGCTTTACCACTGGGCTACATCCCGCCCCCTATTGGTAATAATGCAAATATGAATAAACATTGTTATCCAGATACAGGTATACCTGTTTGAAGTCGGGCAAAAATCAGCTTGCCCCCTCACAAAAATAGAAACCTGTACACCCATGGCCGCATGCCAATTTACTATTAATGGTTGTAACGTACCTCAAAGAAACACTAATGAGACTCGGTCACGTTAATAAAATACAGCCACATTCATGTGCTGACCACTTACAGAAAGGAGTGCTGGCTTTATTTACACACAAGTGAAAAAATACACACACCTTCAAAAAGCTAACACTATCTCATAAATGGGTGTACAAGTATATGTGACAAAATGAATAAATTACTTGGGAATACATACTGTACACATGTACATGTACATGTAGGTTAGTCAGAAATAGTCCGTTCTATATAAAATGACCAGCAGTTTTTCAGGCCACTTGAGTTCAATGTGTACCAGTGACCTTAACTGGATTAAGAACAGAATTAAATTAAAATATAGGCACAATGGGTCATATTTATTAAAACGTCTTTCAGATTATGACAATTTTATTTTCAAAACATGGGCCATATTATAGTATTTTCAACTACATATTATATTATTATACTGTTAGTATTTGAAATATTTGACATTAAAATGAGAACAGAATGAATAACATAGTATGAGAAAGAAAAGAAAGAAATGTTTTATTTAATGACGCACTCAACACATTTTATTTACGGTTATATGGCGTCAGACATATGGTTATGGACCACACAGATTTTGAGAGGAAACCCGCTGTCGCCACTACATGGGCTACTCTTCCGATTAGCAGCAAGGGATCTTTTACTTGCGCTTCCCACAGGCAGGATAGCACAAACCATGGCGTTTGTTGAACCAGTTATGGATCACTGGTCGGTGCAAGTGGTTTACACCTACCCATTGAGCCTTGCGGAGCACTCACTCAGGGTTTGGAGTCAGTATCTGGATTAAAAATCCCATGCCTCGACTGGGATCCGAACCCAGTACCTACCAGCCTGTAGACCGATGGCCTACCACGAAGCCACCAAGGTCGGTAACACAGTATGAGTGAAGGATTTTAAAAGTACAGTGAAACCTCTCAAAACTGGACGTTTTATTCATAATTTTGTTTTTTTAAACCAGTACAGAACTTAACCTCTCTAAACAGGATCCCTCTTAAAACTGGACATTTGTCTTGGTCCCAATGGTGCCTGGTTTAGAGGGTTTCGCTGTAGTAATAATGAGAATTGTCAACTTGATAAACATGTCACAACCTATAGGTTACCACAACCAAATTTTATGCCTAGGGAGGTTACCTTACTATTCCTTCAACCATCTAATACAGTACAAATTGACCTGCATTTAGCATCCATCTAAGGAGGTTGTCTTACTATTCTTTCAACCATCTAATACAGTACAAATTGACCTGCATTTAGCAGCCGTCTAAGGGGGTTGTCTTACTATTCCTTCAACCATCTAATACAGTACAAATTGACCTGCATTTAGCAGCCACCTAAGGAGGATGTCTTACTATTCCTTCAACCATCTAATACAGTCAATATTAACTTGCATTTAGCAGCCATCTGTTCAAGGAGGTTGTCTTACTATTCCTTCAACCATCGAATACAGTACAAGTTAACCTGTATTTAGCAGCCATCTGTTTAAGGTGGTTATCTTACTATTCCTTCAACCATCTAATACAGTACATATTGACCTGTATTTAGCTGTCATCTGTTTAAGGAGGATGTCTTACTATTCCTTCAACCATCTAATACAGTACATATTGACCTGTATTTAGCAGTCATCTGTTTAAGGAGGTTGTCTTACTATTCCTTCAACCATCTAATACAGTACATATTGACCTGTATTTAGCAGTCATCTGTTTAAGGAGGTTGTCTTACTATTCCTTCAACCATCTAATACAGTACATATTGACCTGTATTTAGCAGTCATCTGTTTAAGGAGGTTGTCTTACTATTCCTTCAACCATCTAATACAGTACATATTGACCTGTATTTAGCAGTCATCTGTTTAAGGAGGTTGTCTTACTATTCCTTCAACCATCTAATACAGTACAAATTGACCTGTATTTAGCAGTCATCTGTTTAAGGAGGTTGTCTTACTATTCCTTCAACCATCTAATACAGTACATATTGACCTGTATTTAGCAGTCATCTGTTTAAGGAGGTTGTCTTACTATTCCTTCAACCATCTAATACAGTACATATTGACCTGTATTTAGCAGTCATCTGTTTAAGGAGGTTGTCTTACACTTCCTTTAACCATCTAACACAGTACAAATTAACCTGTATTTAGCAGTCATCTGTTTAAGGAGGTTGTCTTACACTTCCTTTAACCATCTAACACAGTACAAATTAACCTGTATTTAGCAGTCATCTGTTTAAGGAGGTTGTCTTACACTTCCTTTAACCATCTAACACAGTACAAATTAACCTGTATTTAGCAGTCATCTGTTTAAGGAGGTTGTCTTACACTTCCTTTAACCATCTAATACAGTACAATTAACCTGTATTTAGCAGTCATCTGTTTAAGGAGGTTGTCTTACACTTCCTTTAACCATCTAACACAGTACAAATTAACCTGTATTTAGCAGTCATCTGTTTAAGGAGGTTGTCTTAACTTCCTTTATGTCATCTAACACAGTACAAATTAACCTGTATTTAGCAGTCATCTGGTTTAAGGAGGTTGTCTTACACTTCCTTTAACCATCTAACACAGTACAAATTAACCTGTATTTAGCAGTCATCTGTTTAAGGAGGTTGTCTTACACTTTATCCAAACTATCTACAACAGTACAAACAGTACAATTTGACCTGTATGAATTAAAGAGTGGTCTTAACAGGCCATCCTGTGTATATTATTATGTATATTACTAATGTCTCTAAGAAAGTCACTAAATGTTTTCTAAGCCATGTAATTCAGTACAAACTGACCTGTATTAAACAGTCTTGTTATACCTTTGATAGTATGCATACTAGTAATCTCTAGGGTTACCTAACGTTTTGCAAGCCATCTAATACAGTACAAACTGACCTGTATTAAACAGTCTTGTTATACCTTTGATAGTATGTATACTAGTAATCTCTAAGGTTACCTATCATTTTGCAAGCCATCTAATACAGTACAAACTGACCCATATTAAACAGTCTTGTTATACCTTTGATAGTATGTATACTAGTAATCTCTAGGGTTATCTAATGTTTTGCAAGCCATCTAATACAGTACAAACTGATCCGTGTTAAACAGTCTTGTTATACCTTTGATAGTATGTATACTAGTAATCTCTAGGGTTCCCATACGTTTTGTAAGCCATCTAATACAGTACAAACCGACCCGTATTAAACAGTCTTGTTATACCTTTGATAGTATGTATACTAGTAATCTCTAAGGTTACCTATCATTTTGCAAGCCATCTAATACAGTACAAACTGACCCGTATTAAACAGTCGTGTTATACCTTTGATAGTATGTATACTAGTAATCTCTAGGGTTCCCATACGTTTTGTAAGCCATCTAATACAGTACAAACTGACCTGTATTAAACAGTCTTGTTATACCTTTGATAGTATGTATACTAGTAATCTCTAGGGTTATCTAATGTTTTGCAAGCCATCTAATACAGTACAAACTGACCCGTGTTAAACAGTCTTGTTATACCTTTGATAGTATGTATACTAGTAATCTCTAGGGTTCCCATACGTTTTGTAAGCCATCTAATACAGTACAAACCGACCCGTATTAAACAGTCTTGTTATACCTTTGATAGTATGTATACTAGTAATCTCTAGGGTTCCCATACGTTTTGCAAGCCATCTAATACAGTACAAATTGATCTGTAATAAACAGTTGTGTTAACCAACCACCATTGATAGTATGTATACTAATAATGTCTAGGGTCACGTAATGTTTTCCAAACCATCTAATACAGTACAAATTGACCTGTATTAAACAGTTGTGTTAACCGACCATCCTTTGTTAGTATGTCAACTTCTGCAGCTGGAGTTTTATATTTCACTGTAGAGCACTAATAACTTTTTTATTTTATTTGTTCATTATTTAAATACTCCTTATCAAGATGCAACCCGTCTATTTAAATTATTTTGCTCGGCTCTGATGATGGAAACGGAAGAAAAGAAAAGAAAATGAAGTAATTGATGACAGATAGAATCTTTCTCAGATGTCTGGAAGAGATTTCAACTCCAGAAATAGAAAAGAAATAAAGTAAATGCCAGTTATAAAACATTAATTTTTCAGATGTCCAACTATCCAAGATAACTCTTCACCAGGCATAATACATGTAAATGTAAACTGCTCTGAAAACTAAATAATGTCCCTAAAATAGAGGTGTCTTTTCTTTTTTTTTGCTGTTCAGGATTTTTTTGTTTGTACGGTAGACAAAAGAGAGGAAAGATCAAAATTTTCAGTGTGCAGAAAATGTTCTTAACTATATCAATACAACATTTCCTCAATGAAAAGTATGTAAGAGTACTGGCTTTCTAAATGAAAAAATGTATGGAAAATGTGCCTCTGTTTCGTTCATTTCATTTCAACTTATTTTCCGTGCTTATATCCAATTAAGGTTTAAGCATGCTGTCCTGGGCACACACACCTCAGCTATCTGGAGTGTCTGTCCAGGACAGTGGGTTAGTTGTTAGTGGATAGTGAGAGAGAAGAGGATGTAGTGGTCTTACACCTGCCCACTGAGTCATTAAAACTTACTCTGGGTAATAGTTGGTACCGGGCTGCGAACCCTGTACTTACCAGCCTGTAGTCCGATGGCTTAACCACTGTGCCACCGAGGCCGGTTATATTTTGTTCAGTCGCTCTCTGAATGTATCAAGTTATGCAACTCTGCTAGTCCTGCAGCAGTGAAACAATAAAATCACTACATGCTTATTAAGAAGACACCAATTTTTTTTTTTTAAATGTATAGTCTACCTGACAACATTATTTCTGATTAGGTTACGAACACACCATCTATTTACATCTCATGCGGAATCAAAACGAAATGCTAGAACATCTCACCTCTGTTGTTTTTACAGGTGACGATGGCTCGATGACGGGCTCTATGGATATACAGTTATCCTGCTCAAGTGTGTTGGGGCTGGCATGGAATTCATTGATTGAGATGCTGGACGGGGAGACGATTTCCTCCACGGTGATGTTCGAGTGGGGTAGGACTTGGAAGAAACACATCAGGTACGTCATGATGGACTTCTTGTCGGGCTGGCCCACATTCACGTCTGAAACAACACACAAGACAGCTTCAGTGGGAGAGAAACAAAAAGAGGACATTTTCGAACAAGAAGACATTCAAGGAACTTTATGATGCAATTCGCTATTTAAGTTTCAGAGATCGTTAAAAGTTTGTTTTGTTTAACGACACCACTAGAGCACATTGATCAATTAATCATTGGCTACCATTGAAACATATTTCCTAACAATAGCTTGTTTCAAATTCTAGGTCTTTTTCTTTTCACGCTGGTATAAATTTACCCCCCCCCCCCCCATGTATTTATTTATTTATTTTATTTGTTTATTTATTTGTGTTGTTTGTTTGTTTGTTTGTTTATCAATTTATTATTATGTGTTTTAACCATTATATCTTCTTTCTTCTTCTCCTGTATTTCCCAGCCCTTTCCATTCTATGCATCATAGCAACTTGTTTTGTTTTTTGCCAATCTTTAATTTATACAGAAACATTACAAATGCATTTATGTATCAAATTGTTATTTATGACTATATAACATTATTATACCACAAACTATATATATGTACTTGTATATAAATTATATCACTTTGATGTAAGGCCATGAATTCAAGACTCCCCAACCGTGACATGGTCAGAATGGACTGGGGAAAATAAATATTAAAAAAAACTTCATGGGCTACTCTTTTCGATTAGCAGCAAGGGATCTTTTATATGCACCATCCCACAGACAGGATAGTACATACCACGGCCTTTATTACACCAGTTGTGGAACACTGGCTGGAACGAGAAATAGCCCAATGGGTCCACCGATGGGGATTGATCCTAAACTGACTATGCATCAAGTCAACACTTTACCACTGGGCTACGTCTCGCCGCGTATATAATATATATATATAAATGTACCTAATGGCCTTTCAGATTTACGAGTTGTGAAACTGGATGGACAGAGAAGTAACTCTGGGGATCAACCAAGCAATCCATCACACTAAAAATCTCGTCCATGAAGGCAGCTGTAGGTTTTATATCTTAACTCTTTAGACCAAATGTAGAAATAACCATCTTAAGGTAACAAATAGTCATAGTTTATAATGTGTTGATGTGTCAAATTTCCTTTACCGTACATGTATATACTAGTAAAAATGTACACCTTGTTTCTCGGACAGTTAAAACAAGTTTAAATGTTTTGTTTAACAAGATCTCTAGGACACATTGATTAATTAATCATCGGTTATTAGGAAAAGAAGAAGAAGAAGAAGAAGTTTAATTTGTTTAATGACACCACTAGAGCACATTGATGTATTAATCATTGGCTATTGGATGTCAAACATTTGGTAATTCTGCCACAAGTCACCAGAGAAAACCCGCTACGTTTTTCCTAATTGTAGCAAGGGATCTTTTATGTGCATGTGGTTGACTTCCTGACCCTTTGGATGATGGTTTTGGCGGCAGTCACTCTTTGCCATTAGCCTTGTTGTCATCAGTATAATAATAAATGCATAATATACATATACATGTAGATTGTTTTTAAAAAACAATTCTGAATTTTTTTTTAATTCAGGTATATTAGTCTATACAGAGTAGTTTCCCTTGAAGCTAAGGCAACAGTTTTCTGTAAAAAGACCGGCCTCGATGGTGACATGGTTAAGCCATCGAACATAAGGTGTAAGGCCACTACACCCTCTTCTCTCTCACTAACCACTAACAATTAACAACCCACTGTCCTGGACAGACAGCCCAGATGGCCGAGGTGTATGAATGTGTGTGCCCAGGACAGCATGCTTGAACCTTAATTGGATATAAGCACGAAAATAAGTTGAAATCTGTAAAATGATTACTTAACAAAAAGTCCTCTGACCGGAATTGTACGTTGTAAAGAGCTATTCAGAGTTGTCGGGACTAGTGCTTTTTAACACAAGGCTAGTGACAAATGCAAAAAAAGTAGCCCGATAGGCTAGTGGTTTAAAAAAACCCCCAAAAAACAAACAAAACAAACATTGCTAGCTCACAATGTTTTTCCTCCACTAACGTGCGTTTGATAAATGTTTTTCTGACATTGGTCATCACATGTCAACAAATCAATAAGTATATATTAATATTTAACTTGAACTAGATTTCTATAAAATGCAGTAACATGAACTTACTACATCGTTAATTACACAATACACTTGACACACAAAATTTTTGTTCAAGTACATATAAAGCTAAATCAAAACTGAACACAGTTTATAAGGAGAGGTTGAGTGCGAAGATTTCTCTAAAGTGGCCAGTACATGTGTAAAGGGTGCTAGACTTGTTCTTTGCAAGGAAGCGCTGTACATGTGTACACGTACATTTAACGGTTTAGCAGATAATCCTATTCAACAGTACTAGAACTAAGATTAAAATTTTATATGCTACAACATGAATTTACAAAAACTTAGAAATATTTCAAATGTGAAAGAGTACAAATGTGTTTATAAAAATATGTGATTGAAAATGTTTATACTCATTTTTACAAGGCAAAAAGTGCAAAACGTCTTTAAAGCATGTGCAAAATAAAATCACATTTTTGCTTACATGTTTGTCCAATGATATAATGTAATGTAATTAGTCTACAAAAAGATTTTAGTCAGTAACTGTCTATTGTATTGTATCATGTGATAACTGCAGGACTCTAGTATAAGTATATACATGTATGTTATGTGCATAATGGCACATATAAGACTCAGTAGTAAAGGGGAGACAACTCAGATAATCCAGAAGCAAAATACCAACCACTGATATAATTAAATAAAAAATTTAACTTCATGTACATTGTAGTGCAAGAAACGACTCTTTTGTGACCTAATACATACTAACTCATATCATATGACATTTTTATTAGCTTAAATTACATTTCAGAAATATGTATCTTCCACACAATACTCATTAGTTCATTTTATTTCATTATAACTTGATTTTCATGCTTATATCCTTTCATTTTCATTTTAACTTATTTCCATGCTTCTATCCAATTAAGGTTCAAGCACACTGTTCTGGGAACACACTTCAGCTATCTGGGCTGTCTGTCCAGGACAGAGAGTTAGTGGTTAGTTGTTAGTGGTTAGTGAGAAAGAAATCGGTATAGTGGTCTTACACCATTGGGTTGTTAAAACTTGCTCTGGGTGGGAGCTGGTACCTGACTGCGAACCCAGTACCTACCATCCTTATGTCCAATGGGTTAACCACGGTACCACTGATATCCAATTAAAAGGTTCAATCACACTGTATTGGGAACACACCTCAGCTATCTGGATTGTCTGTCCAGGACAGTGGGTTAGTGGTTAGTTATTAGGTGGTTAGTGAGAGAGTAGACATTCTAGTATATGGCCTTACATCTCACCACTTATCTGTTAAAACTCATTCTGGGTGGGAGCTGGTACCGGGGTGCGAACTCAGTACCTGCTGCTCTAATTCTAATGGCTTAATGACTACTCCACTGAGACTGATACAGCGATAGTCACTTACTGCAAAATTTCATATGTTTATTTACAGGGATAGGTGATCATAATCAACACACATATCTGTACACCTCGACACTGAGTCATTAAAACTCTGATACAGCGATAGTCACTTACTGCAAAATTTCATATGTTTATTTACAGGGATAGGTGATCACAATCAACACACATATTTGTACACCTCGACACTGAGTCATTAAAACTCTGATACAGCGATAGTCACTTACTGCAAAATTTCATATGTTTATTTACAGGGATAGGTGATCACAATCAACACACATATTTGTACACCTCGACACTGAGTCATTAAAACTCATTCTGGGTGGGAGCAGGTACCGGGGTGCGAACTCAGCACCTACCGCTTTAATTCTAATGGCTTAATGACTATACCACTGAGAATGATACAGTAATAGTCATTTGCTACAAAATTTCAGATGTGCTGGGAGTCACAATCGACACACACATCTGTACATGAAGGATGTACTTACCCTCAGCATCAAGGAGTCGGTCAATACCCAACTGGTCCTTCGCAACTCTGAACGCGTGTTCCAGGTTGTCATTGTTAGTCTTCACTAACAGAGAGTCATACTCGAATAATTCAGGTCTGAAATACAAGGTGAATGAATAAATGGATGGATGGATGGATGGATGGATGGATGGATGGATGGATGGATGGATGGATGGATGGATGGATGGATGGATGGATGGATGGACAAATTTTTGGATGGGTGGATGGATGGATGGATGGATACAAGATGAATGGATGAATGAATGCATCGATGCATGGATGGATTATTAAATCCAGATTTCATAATTGTTAAAAATATATTTTGCTATATTATGAAGGTGCCAATTAAAATTTTAAAATAAAGTAAACACTTTTTAAGTACTTACTGGAATAGTGGTTATGTTACTGGAAACAACATGTTTTGTTAAGATGGCTCAAAGTTATGTATCTCACCTGAACTTGTGAATGAGAGCATTGAAAGCCAGTCCATCTCTCCAGCTGGTTGTGAAATTCCTGATGTCAACTTTGTTGTACCTGGAACAAATATAAGACAATCTTTACTTTCTTGATTATGTATTTTACAATTTAAACTAATAATAATGGACATAACTGACTTAAAGGTGTTCACAAATTATCAACATTTTCACAATCATACTGGAGGGGCAAATGTACTCTTTTTATTACACCCACTCACCCCCACCTACCCTGTTTTAAAAGCTGCTCACACATATCACAAATTCATACAAGCAGTATTTTGATCAAGGTTTTTGTTTTAAAGGCACACACTGGCATTAACTCCCACCCCATCCCAAACAAATTTTTTTTACACTGTAAAACATATTTTACTGTTAGCTATTATAGCCTAGGTAAGACTCACCCAGCAGTACACTGTCGACACCATGACAACAGGGTCTTCTCCAGATTGGTCTGTCGAAGATCGTCCATCACGTTCTTCATAACATCCTTCACCTGGGTCAATTAAAAATATCATCTTTAGTACACTTCAAGACTAAAGTGTGTCTTATACACTGTTGTATAAAGGAAGAAATCTAGATATTTTACTATTTATTTAATGATTAAACAAAACAAACATTTTATATCTTGTCCCGAATATAATTATCACATTGTAATTTTAATCTGTTTGGCATCTAACAATTTGGGTCTCAAAATTCAGAAGCTATGATCAGAATTTAGCACCCAGTATCGATCTATATAGGCTGTTATTTATTTTCACATGATGTGAACAAGAGAAAGAAAATTAACTTGTTTATAAAAAACCTAATAATTTACTTTATATCTCACTCATATACATATATGTCTTTTATAATTATACTGTAAACGGGAATTACTTGCATCTTGTGGGAGCTACAGAATTAATAACAAACAAGTTGGCCTTGTTTGTAATGAAAAATAATTACAGCTGACTTATCAAACAAACAAAAACACACACAGAAGGAAAAGAAATCCTGCCTCCCATCCATCATAAACATGTGATAATTTCCTGATTCTACCACAAGCAGTACACGTTACTTTTTGCAATCTTTAAAGTCCATAACACCTACCTGCCAATGCAAAATAATAATCCACACCAGACCCAGTATCAGCTTGTTGTTCCCGTCAACAATGTCATTGCTGCATATATTAACAAGTTTGATCTGAAAAACAAACAAGAACATTTTTTAACAAAATGTACATCACCTGTAATGTATCTCAAATATACATATATGTACAGTTAGACCTCGTTACAACGACCGTCGTTACTATGACATTTACACCATCCGATCACAAATTGTCGGGAACGAACATACATCAATGTTATTCTGTTCATTACACTGGAATTCACACCTTCCAGGACTGACAGAGCAAATTAGGAAACAAACGTGCATCCGACATCTGAAAACACCTCTTTACAACATTACATAATCACAGATACCATAGCACGTTGGTAGTACACACAACCATTTGGCATCCTTGATGTGTGCCGACAGTGTCACATGATGTCCGAGTTACCGATGTACGCTAAATCTGTAGACGTGTATTACTTTTCAACGTAAGCCTTTAGTCAATCAATTAAAGGATTAACTTTGAACAATCAAGTCTTCTCTTTTGCTGATATTTCGTAAATGAAGTAGGTACCAATAATAGATGTCTTTAACTAAGGAATGATTAGACTGACAGTGAATGCGCCTTGATCAGTGGCATAGGGGAGGAAGGGGAGTTGGCAGGGGGACAATAACCCACAATCAAACCTTTTTTAAACTATTAAATTGTATAACATCATACATACATACATATATAATGTGGGTTGCCCCCCCTCCCCCATATAAAATCAGTAGCCTTGATTAATATAATTAATAATATTTCAAACGCATATTTATACAAAATGTATGTACATGTATGTGTTATTGTTTTTAATAATAATGGCAATACATTAGTTATTTAAATGCTATTCAGTCTTCAGTTAATATTAATTAGTATTTTTTCTTACGTCATTTTGGCAAAGGATATAACCCATGATAAATTAATTCGATACAACAGCAATTTTGATACAATGACAAAGAGACAAAGGGACGCACATGGTTATTGTAACGAGGTCTGACTGTACATGTATTTATATTCAAAATATTTCTCAGTATAGCCATTCTTAAAGTTTTGTCTGTGAGCAAATCTCAGTCATTTCATGATGTTATTTTACCATGATGGCACTTAAGTTTTGTTTCCAACTTTTTGGTAGCAGTAGCCCATGTGTGTATGATGAAACCTCTCAAAACCAGACACTCTGTAAACTGGAATTCCCTCAAAACTGGACGTTTTATAGTCCCTTTTTAAAAATCAGTACAGAATTTAACCTCTATAAACAGGATCCCTCTGAAAACCGAACATTTTACTTGGTCCCTAGAGTATCCGGTTTAGAGTGTTTTCACTGTATATGTATGTGGTGCTTCCTATGTGGTGGTGTTACATGAGATATTTCTGCTGTCAGTAACAAGGGAATTTTAATAAGTATTTTTCAAGAGACATGGAACACTGGTTAATGTACATGTATGTGTTTTATTCACCATTTGATTGAGCCAGTATGGAAGGAAGGAAATGTTTTATTTAACGATGCACTCAGCACATTTTATTTATGGTTATATGGCATCAGACATATGCTTAAGGACCACATAGATATTGGGATAGGAAACCTGCAGCCACCACTTCATGGGCTACTCTTTTCGATTAGCAGCAAGGGTTCTTTTATATGCGCCATCTCACAGACAGGGTAGTACATAGCACAACCGTTGATATACCAGTCATGGTGCACTGGCTGGAACGATGGGCCCATCAATGAGGATCGATCCCAGACCAACCACGCATCAAGCGAGTGCTTTACCACTGGGCTACATTCCGCCCTGAGCCAGTATGGAATACCAAACAACATACATGTAGAGTCTACCAGGCTCAGAGTGACATGACTATAAAGGCCAAAAGGCCATCTTAAATTAGTGATGCCACAAGGCATAACATTCACATCTGGGTTAGATCTATTCAATTTAAACATGTACATATACACTACCGATTCTAATCTTTATTGTTAAGATTGCAATTCAAGTCCATACTCAGAAGTTTTACAAACATGTACGCACTGACCCCAAAAACAGTGTTCATGTAGTTTACTTGCCATGTGAATTAAAGGGACATTCCTGAGTTTCTGCCATTTTTAAGATGTTATCGACTAACAAAGACTTTTTTAACGATTGTAATTACATATCAAATATATTTTTCTGCATAAACTATTAGTGGCTGTATATTAAATGTGTTTCTGATTGTTCTAATATTTGTACTAGCTTAAATTTCATTTTATTTCCTAAAAAATATTTTTTCGTACGTACGTACGTACGAAATGATTTTAAAAATGTTTGTCACTTCAGTGTAAGAAAAAAGTCTTGTGGTATTCAAACAGGATTCAAGGACATTATACTGTTTGTAACGAAAACACTTTCGACAACTGAACCTAACCGAAGGAATTTCAAAGCCAAAATGCTTTCAATAAGCATTTCCCCATTTCCTTGGTGCAAGAGATTAACATTTAAAAGACAGTGTGCCCTCCCACACTGATGGCTCAAAGCTGTGTCAACATTGTTAAAACCCAAGAGCAGAGAGATGTCTAAGCACAGAAGTTCAAGTTTACATTGCAAATTTTCATTACTACACAAACACGTTTCTTTTATTACAGAATAAATCACAATAACACAGAAAAAATAGCACATTTTTACGTGTGCATCATGCCACAAATCACGCTAGCTTTAACTTAAAGGCTTTTCTCCTTTCGGAAGATTTATCTCCCCCATTTCTTTAGCAGAGTGTAGCAACAATCACCTTGATCAGTGAAGTTCACCGATAATCACTAAGCCATGATAACATTGCACTGATTAATTTTAAACAAGTACATGTGCAAGTACATGTCGACTTGCTGTTTGCTCTCCTGAACACTGAGGCCGTAGGGAATAAATTACGGCATCACCTAGTGTGTTTTTTTTGTACTGACCTCGATGGTGGTGTGGTTAATCCATCGGACAAAGGCTGATATGTACAGGGTTCACAGTACCCGTGGCTCCTGCCCAGAGAGAGTTTTAACGACTCAATGGGTAGGCGTAAGACCACTACACCCTCTTCTCTCTCACTAACAATTAACCCACTGCCCTGGACAGACAGCCCAGATAGCCGAGGTGTTTGCCCAGGACAGCATGCTCAAACCTTAATATGATATAAGCAAGAAAATAAGTTCTAATGAATGAAATGTATTTTTGGTGGGTGTTTTTTTGTGTTTTTTTGGCAAGCATATAAAAACTCATGCAGACACATTTTCAAGACGTACTAAAAGAATATACAAACTGATGACAAAGTTCTGTCCATCAGTATCTCACATAAAAATATTAGATTTAACAAAATGAAGGACTTTTATACTAACAGTTTTATGTGTACAGTGTCAGTTATAATGAGCCTTCACGTCGGTACTGTGACTAAATTAATAAAATGTTCATTTTTATTGTATTGAAACAACTCTTGAATTGAGACACCTGCTGTGAATCAACATACATCTACTTACTTCTATCATAGTTTATTTAAAGAAATTCTTCTTCTGCATTCAATCTTTTTACAGCCGTCATATCAGTAATCTGGATGTGGCAATGAAGTTTGCTGTCTTCCAGATTTTGTTGACAAGTATCCAGAGTTTGGTGTATTTAATGAAATGATGCACATTAATTTTTACTGTACTAAAAATGATCTCGAATTGCAACACATTATAATAATTAGTGGATGAATTTCTGTGTGTTAATGCGTGTATCTTGTAATGTGTAATTAATGTGTGTGTTTTTTTTAAAGAAGATAATTAGGAAAAGTGCTGTTCCCCTTTTTACTGTGGACTGACTTTGTGAGGAGGTGGTGTCGTGGGCTCCACAACCCTGACATCACCTGTTTCTAAGGACAATAAATAATTTGAACTGAAGAAAAATAAATAATTAAAAATTAAAAATTAAACAAATTTGTCTTGACTCAGGTTGTTTTAAAACTACAGGTACTTACATTGTAGTTTCTCTCGAGGACCTGTAGTGCTCTGTTAACATTGTTAATGTGGTGGACTCTCATCCGGCCATTTTCTCGTTTCTGTAACAGGAAAACGAGCAAAAACATAAAAACTGGATTAACAACAACACAATTATTACAAAAAAATTTCCCCTTACTGACCTTAGGGGCCACTCTGAAGTATTGATATTTTATAAAAATGTCTGTGCATATCCAACTTAAATAGCTGGAAATTGAAATGAATAAGTTTGTTTTTTGGGGGGTGTTTTTTTACTCGTCATCATATAACCAAAACACACCAGTCAATCATACAAAAAAAAAAATTAATGTCATAAATTGTCTTTTTGGTTATATGCTTACTTAATCAACAATACATGTATATCATATACAAAATGTCAGTACCATGAACTGAACAAGACCAGACATCTATTTCATATTAAAAATGTATCTACATTAGGAATATTCAATATGCTGTACAGTACATTTACAGTCCTTTGTAATATTTCATAACATCTGTCACGTTTGTTATCTCTTTGCAGAGCAAAACATCCTGTCTTTTTATACACTTCATCCATATGCATATATGCGTTTCAATGAAATAAATGTGTAAGAACATCCTTTTTGAACAAGTTACATGTAATGACATTTATATTCTATGGTTGATATGTTTATAACTACACTAAACTCATAAATTCTGGGCGGGTTATCTTTTACTACAATGTGGTGTTGTATGGCATTGGTGTCATCCTTAAAGTTACATACATGTACACTGATTTCATGTTTGCCGATGGCATGCATTTTGGAATGTATTATGTGCACCTATTGAGAGATTATAGCCCACAACAAATATTCAGTACTATTTTATGGCAAAAAGTGGCTAAATATAGTTTATATATTTTAAAAAAAAAGCTAATTTGAAATAGAGGTTTGCTTGTGCACAGCAATGCCTGGGGAAAACATTATGTTGATATCATTTGTTCCATTTCACAGTAATATTTAAGTAAAAAAAAATTGAAATTAAAAAGTTGATAATTTTGAATGGTCGCCGTCTACATATTACACAGACCAGTGTTTTCCAATTGCAGTGAGTGTCTTTGTATTTTATTGTGCCAGGACTTCTAGATTATGGTAGCCCCACACCCATGGCTAGTGATATTCAATGTTGGGCTAGTAAATAACTACTATTGCCATGCCAGACGGCTAGTGAAAAAAAAGAGTCAAATGTTGCAGTTATTTTGATTTTGTAAATATGAATATCCTGCCCCCACCCCAACCCCCCAATGTTAGTGTTTTTAAGATCTATCTCCCCATATAGGTGACATATTTGCTTATTACTATTATTTAGTAAAATTGTATTAACTCAAAATAAAGTAGAGCTAGTGAATTTTTAATCGTGGCTAGTAAATTTTTAAAATCACTGATCCCATGGCTAGTGGATTTTATAAAAATTCTAGAAGCCCTGTGTGCTGTCAGCTAGGTGAAAAGAAGTTTGAGATATGTTAATATACAGGTAGATGATGTTTAACATTTTCAGTCAACTAAAGTGAAGTCTTTGAAACCACCTCACAAGACTACCATTCAATTAAAACAAGTACACCGCTACATGCATTGGACAGGATTTATTCAAATGTATACCATTTGCCTGATGTGCGATGAGTTCTAAACTCTTGAAAGAAAGAAAGAACTGTTTTATTTAACAACGCACTCAACACATTTTAGTTAAGGTTATATGGCATCAGACATATGGTTAAGGACCACACAGATATTGAGAGAGGAAACCCACTGTCGCCACTTCATGGGCTACTCTTTTTGATCAGTAGCAAGTTTTTTTTTTATATGCACCATCCGACAGACAGGGTAGTACATACCACGGCCTATGATATACCAGTTGTGGTGCACTGGCTGGTACAAGAAATAGCCCAATGGGCCCACCGACGGGGATTGATCCCAGACCAACCACGCATCGATTGAGCACTTTACCACGTGGCTATGTCCCAGCCCCCAAACCCCTGAAAGAGTCAAGTTTTTTCCTATTTCCTAACTCAACCAGTACACTGGTATATCAAAGACCACGATATGTACTGTCTTGTCTATGGGAAACTGTATATAAAAGATCCCTTGCTGCTTTTTAGCAGAAATAGCCTATGTGGCAGTGGCAAGTTTTTTTCTTTCTCTCGACAAATGGTGTAATAACCACAGTTACAGTTAGACATCAAGATACAAATAGTCAAGGCTAAAACTTGTGCTGAGGAAGGAGGGAAGGAAGGAAATGTTTTATTTAACGACACACTCAACACATTTTATTTACGGTTATATGGCGTCGGACTTATGATTAAGGACCACACAGATTTTGAGGTAGGAAACCTGCTGTCGTCACTTCATGGGCTACTCTTTTCGATTAGCAGCAAGGGATCTTTTATATGCATCATCCCATAGACAGGATAGCACATACCACAGTATTTGATGTACCAGTCGTGGTGCACTGGCTGGAGTGAGAAATAGCCCAATGGGCCCACTGACGGGGATCGATCCCAAATCGACCGCGCATCAAGCGAGCGCTTTTTTCACTGGGCTACGTCTCGCCCCCTTGTGCTGAGGTGTAATCAAACAAAAATTCCATTTCACTACATGAGAATGAACTGCCATTAATGCCAATCCTCGTGGTTCCCTTTGTTCGTTATCCTCCCCATTAGGTTAGCAGGTGATTTTTAAACACCAGCGGCAATACTGCTCCGAACTGATTGGTTACAAATACAATTAAGTATGATTGAATCCTTTTGTGAAATATGCAGAGACATGTCAATCAGGTGCACGCTGAGTAACTTTGGACTCAAAATCTCTCATACATCAGACTGCAAATTGGGTAAATTTGCATAAATTTATCACTCTCCTCCACCAATTTATAGACAATTCATTCTTCTCTCCCTACTGCTGATTCTGTTACAGGGCTGGTTGATTAAAATCTCTTTCATAACTCTTTTTATTATGGGACAAGTTAATGATGGAGATTTTGTTTAATTGTCTAGTCTTGAATAAAAGAATAAAAATTATATACAATTAGGAAGATTACTGGTTGGTCAATAAGTTTATTTTGAATTAATAAAATCTGATTTTAATACACATTATTGCTCTTTTTACATATATTATTTTTATTATAATAATGATTATGATGATGATGATGATGATGATGATGATGGTTATTATTATTATTATTATTATTATTATTATGAAACTTTATGGCTCAGTAGTTAGATCAACAGTCTGAGTGTTTTCGTTATGTAACATAGTTTTCGTTAAGTAACATATTTACATACAGTGTCTTTTAATATGAAAAATATCAATCAAACCTTTATCAAGACTGCTGAGACAAATCATTATTATTATTTTTATTTTTTTTTAAAATATTGATTAACTAGACAAGGTTGATATTTTACATATTAAAAAAGACAAGTAGCAAATTCCAATTATCCTTCTAAAATAAAATTTAAATCAATATTTTGTAAATATGACATCATCATATAATTATATAAATGTGGTTTAATGTTTAACACTTTAAAAGTATTCAAATCAAGCACTCTGTAAACCAGATATTTTTTACGGCCCCTTTTGACATATCAGTACAGAACAGTCTCTCAAAATTGCATACCACTTAAAACTAGATTTTTTACTTGGTCCTGTGGGTGTGAGGTTTAGGGGGGATTTTATTGTAGTAGTGTTATTGTGAAAAAATATCTTGTACTACATTTAGCTAAAGTAAGTGTTACATGGATATTAAAATTACGGGATAACTATACAGTGGACTCTGTCTAAACCGGACTCACTTCGTACCGTCGAAATAGTCTGGTTTACACAGAGGATCGGTTTAGACAGAGTTCATCCAGAGTTATGGTTCTTGAATGATCGACAACTCACGATCAACAATGACATTTGAACCCATGGATGCATAAAATATTAGTGGCTACATATTAAACGTGTTTCTGGTCGTTCTAATATTTGTAGTAGGTTAAATTTCATTTTATTTCCTAAAACTTTATTTATTTGTACGTACGAAATTATTTGAATACAAAATCCAGATCTAACGGCCTACCGCAATAAGAGTAAACTTCACACGAGTGCGATTACATTTTGTATTTGATCTTGCGACGGCGTCCTGATTACTCGGCAATTGACGATCATTGTTCAACTAATTAAGCAGCCCGTCATTCAGTCAAATCCCAATCCGGTGTAGACAGAGGTAATTAATGCATGAACGGTTCTTTCGTTCCTGATTTTCGATCCGGAGTCAGGAGTAGACAGAGTACGGATTAGGCAGAGATTTATACCTAAGAGATAAACGGTAGCTGGACGGGGCTTTAGAAATGGACCAGTTTAAGCAGAGATCCGGATTACACAGAATCCGGTTTAGACAGAGTCCACTGTATTGTATTTTGTATTTTTGTATTTGCGGATGTTAAAAATTAGCAAAATTAACTTCTTCAAACGGTCTATTACAAATTAATTATCTCCATTCTAATTCAATAATTACATTAAAAAAAAAAAAATTGTGTTAATAATATTTCAGAAAACCCCCAGAGTTAATAAAAAAATCTGGTTACTACATGTACTATCATGTTTTTAAGTCATTCCCTTGTACTTATCGTGATTTGTACAACTAGTGCTTAATAACATACAGATTGTGAAGATTTATCACTTTAAACAAATTCTTACTGATAAAGCAGCATTTAGGTTATTAAATGTAGAGGAACACTTGATTTGCTTCAGAAAAGTTTCAAAAGCGATACATTTGTATTTTAAAAGTTTAAGTACATGTACGTCCAAAAAAGTGAGATGTACTAGCATATGAATATGTAAATAGGTTTTTGGAAATCTCCTAAATTTACGACACATTAATGCTGGTTTTAGTGTCGCAAATGGATATTGAATCAGAATACACTGTAATTACTTCTGCTGATACACTGCATGTGTGTAACTATATTGATGTCCAAAAGAAACTATACCAAGACAAACTGATTTAATTTCCTTTATAATTTGGATAATGGAAATAAAACGGTGGTTAAATATCTTTTTGCTTTTATGGAATAAAATTGTGTTCCCAACATGCCAAAACACCACTCTCGTGAATATATAGGTTTTAAACATGCAACATATTTTGGTTTTCCTTCAGTAGTCTCTTAGGAAGGTTTTTTTTATTTTTTTAAATCAACACATTTTATTTTATGGTTATATGGCATCAGACATATGGTTAAGGACCACATATGGTTGAGAGAGGAAACCCGCTGTCGCCACTTCGATGGCCTTTGATATACCAGTCGTGGTGCACTGCCTGGGGCGAGAAATAGCCCAGTGGGCCCACCGACAGCGATTGATCCCAAACCGACCACGCATCAAGCGAGCGCTTTACCACTGGGCTATGGTAGTCTCTCAGAGTATTGGTATAGTTTCTTCTGGACATCAGTATATATATATTGTTGTTGTTGTTATACTGAACTCACCAGTGAGAGGCCACTGAGGACCTCCAGCAGTGACAGCAGGTGGGTGCCATCTCGGAGGTCTGTGAACAGCTCTCCAATCAATGGTCGATGAGCCTGGGGGAGAAAAGACAACCATTTTATAATCTATAAAAAATAACATGTTATAATTGAACATTTATATGGTTCTACATAGAGAATAATACAAGAGTGGCCGTTAAAATACCATTTATCTCACAACAAGTTGTTTTCAAATGTATCTAACGAGCGGAAGCAAGTTTGATACATTTTTAAATGAGTTGTGAGATAAATAGGTATATAACGGATACATACATGTGAGTATTATTCTATTTCTCACATATCCTCAAAAACTAAGTTTTAAGCAAATTTTAACATCTTTTTTGACTAAAAGTTATTTACAGCCATTGCACTTGTAGCTGATTTATGCATCACAGACACATGATTGTCAGGTTAACTATACATCAACAGTCTAATCGATTTCCATCGAGCTGGCTTTTTGTTGGACGTATGGCATTGGTGACCTGGCCATCACCTAGGAGCAGCCAGTCGTTTGTCTTGAAATTGTTAACACACGTACATGTGTTAACAAGTATGTGTAATCATAAATAACACATGGTGTTCTCACCAATGGGTATGTAAGAAAGTTCATTATATGAACACGGTTAAAAAAAAAAGAGCCCCAAAATCCATTCCAATCTCACCTCCTGCCAAGACAAAATGCATGTAGGTGGGGAGCTGGATGAGGGTGATTGACATGAGTCAGGAAATCTTTCTCCAAAATATTCTATTAATTTTGAACACGGTTATTGGAACTACACTGCTGTAATTCAAATAGAAGGGCTGGGATCCAGCTCTGTTGGTAAAGCGCTCGCCTGAGGTGTTAACATCATAGGAAAGAAAGAAAGAAATGTTTTATTTAACGACGCACTCAAAACATTTTAATTACGGTTATATGGAAGAAGAAGAAGGAAATGTTTTATTTAACGATGCACTCAACACATTTTATTGGGTTTTTCCCATCCCAACCAGTGACCCATGGCTGGAATATCAAAAACCATGAGCACACAATTTGCTTTCATTCATTTATTTCATTCAACTTATTTCTGTGCTTATATCCAATTAAGGTTCAAGCACACTGTCCTGGGCACACATTTCAGCTATCTGGACTGTCTGTCCAGGACAGTGGGTTAGTTGTTAGTGATTAGCGAAAGAGAGACAGAAGAGAGTGTAGTGGTCTTACAACTACCCACTGAGTCGTTAAAACTTGCTCCGGGTGGGAGCTGGTACTGGACTGCGAACCTAGTACCTTCCAGCCTGTCCGATGGATTAACCACTGAGGCAGTTCTGTAGGTGCATTTACATGTTTAATTGATTTTAGCTTTTATCGTTATTCAAGGTCAACAGGAAATTAAATCATCTTGATTATGTACATGTACATGCTGACTATGTACTTATTACTCACATCTGCTTACATATATACATTGCATATATGTATATATTGTATTCCACCAGATATATTATGTAAATATATGTACATTGTACATGTAACTATATGCCTTATTTGCAAACTAAAACATTAATATCACATGGTAGACCATATTCAGTATGTTAACAATATGTATACACATAGAGACAGTAACCGTCAGGGCCATAGCTAGTATTTTTTGTTGGGGGGGGGGGGGGGGCAACTGAGTAGTTAATAGTCTAAAACTCCTTAAACGGTTAAAAAGAGAATTTTCTTTAAGTTTCTATAATTGTTTCCCAATTTTTTCAGCGGGAGGGGCAGTTGTCCCACCCCCACCACCACTAGACACGGCCCTGACCGTGATCACTTTATGTTGTGATCACTAATAACGACTACCATAACTGGGTTGTAGTGCAGACATTTCCAAGATGCTTAGGATAATGGCCACAAATAAAAAAGCTTTAAAACAGCACCTTGGCCTGGTGGGCAACATGCCACAAGGGAAAATTGTATGAACTTCCTGCATACTTGGAGCTCACCTTCTCAACAAACTAGGGCAAGTCAAAATACAATGCAGACAGTCAAAACTGGCACTGAATTCTGTCTGAACCAGATTTTATTATTTATTATTATTATTATTATTATTATTATTATTATTATTATTATTGTTCTTGTTGCAATCTGTTATTTATTTTAATCAGCTGAAAATGGATCTAATCAAGCATAACTGTTAATGTTTGACTAGTATGAATGACTTTCTGGGCCCAATTTCACACAACATCGTAAGCCTTGTTTTGCATGTAAACGTAAATCTACGACTAAACCACAATTCTTATTACTATTATAGTACAACAAATATAGTTAGAAATACATATATTTTATTTTATTTCATCCTTAAAATATTTTTTAGTAATGATGTAAATTTCTTCGTGAAATATATGCCGAACACTTGTAAATGTATGCCTGGTATAACTGCTAGTCTCAGACGTAAATGTACAATGTTTTGTGAAATTGCCCCATGAAGCGTATAGTATACAACTGTACATCAATATTATTTAAAGAAAATCCATATTGGCTACAATTATTACAAGTCCAGGAAGAAACTACATACTACTCAAAGCACAGCATCATTATTATATTTACATTAAATGGCTATGCTTGATTAGAAAGACAGACTAACACAATAATAAAAGTTTCATGTCGTTCTGATGCAGCTTAGTTACAGCTGAAACATCAGGTATTTATTTTAACAGAAATATTGAATACTTCATTTTATTTATTTTTAAATGGAGTCACCTTTTTATTAAATTTTTGTACAGAACCATTATAACAATTGGAATTTTTCATTCTTTATTACATCAATTTACAGGTGGGATGTAGCCCAGTGGTAAAGTGCTCACTTGATATGTGGTCGGTCTGAGATCGATCCCCGTCAGTGGGCCCATTGGACTATTTCTCGTCACAGCCAGTGCACCACGACTGGTATATCAAAGGCCATGGTATGTGCTATCCTGTCTGTGGGATGGTGCATATAAAAGATCCCTTGCTACTAATGGAAAAATGTAGCGGATTTCCTCTCTATGACTCAAAATGACCATATGTTTGACATCCAATAGCCGATGATTAATAAATCAATGTGCTCTAATGGTGTTGTTAAACAAAACAAACTTTAACTAAACATAGTGAAGAGGAAATACAAGATTTCACATTGTGGAGATTCACTTTTATCCATTTTACTTAATTTCGTGACAAAAGAATATTAATATCCTGATGACCATGCGTGAGGATATTTAATGTCAATCCCCCCACCACCACCACCACCCATCACTCCACAAATAAACCTCCAAAATCACTGACCTTTGACAACTGGGAATTTATCCATTTGGTGAAAGTCTTCTTCTGAATATCTTCCCTTTCATCTGCAATAACAAACACAACGTACATGTAGTAATAAACAAATGGGAACATTTTTATTACTGTATCACACACGTCAAAATTAACATAAACATGTACATATACGTTACAATGTAGACTTGTTCCTGCGACTGTATCAATAACACAACAAGGAAGGAAGGAAATGTTTTATTTAATGACACACTCAACACATTTTATTGATGGTTATATGGCGTTGGATATATGTTTAAGGACCACACAGATAGTGAGAGAAAAAACCCACTGTCGCCACTTCATGGGCTACTCTTTTCGATTAACAGCAAGGGATCACCATCCAACAGACAGGTTAATACATACCACGGCCTTTGATATACCAGTCGTGGTGCACTGGCTAGAGCGAGAAATAGCCCAATGCATGGGACAACAACAAGGATTCACAAGTACAATTTCAATCCTTGCAATTTATACAGGCAATTTAAACGGCCTCAGAGACATAATATTTATCCACTTTAGACAGGATATGGTGTTTAGAGGGTCACATATTAGAGGTTAAAGAATTCAGGACCATGAAATTTGGCCCATTTTATCAGGATTCTGGTTTGTTCAGGGTCCGGATTAAATAGGTTTCACTGTATATATTTTTGTGAAATACAGAACACATGTGATATACTTCTGTTAGGCTATACATGCACTTAAAACAAAGGGAAAAAGAAGAATTCATAGTTTTAAAGAAACAAATAGGTAGCAATGGGTCAGTTTTATACGGCAGTTTGGAAGCAACAACATTACCTGATTCCTTTATATTTATAACATTTCTATTTATCCCTCAACAATTTGTTTTGTTTTTGTTTAACGTCACCACTAGAGCACATTGATTTATTAATCATCAGCTATTGGATGTCAAACAATTGATAATTCTGACAGTTTTAGAGAGGAAACCCACTACATTTTTCCATTAGTAGCAAGGGATCTTTTATATGCACCATCCCACAGACAGGATAGCACATACCACGGCCTTTGACACACCGGTCGTGGTGCACTAGCTGCAACGAGAAATAGCCCAATGGGCCTACCGACAGAGATTGATCCTAGACCAAACGCACGTCAAGCGAGTGCTGTACCACTGGGCTACGTCCCAGCTCCCACCCCCTTCAAAAAGTGCCAGTTTTAAAAGCAGTTTTAATAAAATAAGGCAAGAAAAAAGTAACTAAAATGAAAATAAAATGAGAGAAAAACTGTGCGGTTAAAGCAGACAAGTTAAGTTTTCTGTCATCATTTCATGTTGTTATGTGCTCCATAATTATTGCATTGTGAACCAATATATATACCAGTACGTGCATGTATTGATCAACATCTAGTTAAAATTCCAAACATATTAATAAAAATAGTGTAGAAAGCTACGAAAGAGTCACATTTATGAAAGACACAATGAGGTATATTAAATGTGGAAAAGAAAAATAATCACTATGGTCAGACCATGAAAGTCAAACAAGACTATGGTCAAACAATCCGATATTGCACTGAATTATTAACACAAAACAAAAAACATATTTAAAAACATTATCACAGATGCTTTTGGACTAATCTTAAAATTTCCAAGATATTCTGAATACGTATTTTGGTATTTTGTTTTTGGGTTTTGTTTTTGTTTTTGGCTGGGTTTTTTTTGGCCAAAGTTAAAATTATGCCCCAAATTATTATTAATTAGGGCCTCCACCATTCTAAAATATTGGACTCGAGTATTCGGGATTCAAACTCGACCAGGACCCGAGTACCCGACACCTACACTAAATGATAACGAGACTAAGGAATAAAGTGAAATACATGTAGTATCATGTATCTTGATTCGAGCACTGAACATGGATGCTAAAGTATGCCGTTGTATTGCATTCCACACATTCGACGTTTGCTTTTCCTCCATGTGTTATAACCATATAATGTAACCGGCAGCAAGCATACGGCAAAATGACGTAAAAAATTAAATTAAATGAAAGTGCTCTTCCTTGCACGGGTTCTCGAGTCCTGTAAACTGACTCGAGTCTTGCTAGACTCAACCCGTGCCAGAGTACTCATGGAGACCCTACTATTAATAAAGTATGAAAGTTTTTGGATTATGTAACAATGTGGTCTCAAGCTGTATACTGGTATGATCATTTTAAAGATAAAATGTATTTTACTAATAATATTTGAAGGTTAACTTAATAATAACATTGTGAACTATGTTCTGTACAGTTTAAATCTATTTTACTGTATACTTTGAATTCCCAATAATAATTGAAAAATATTATTCCTAGTTTTGCTTTCATATTAGCACTGCAAAACATATATACTAAATGTTCCAAGCTTTATCCAAAAACAAGGATAAATTATATGTGACATCATCTTAATGTCTACAGTATGTATACTAAACAGCAAATCAAACAAATTACATCACTATTCAAGAGAAAATCATACAAACTACATTACTATTCAAGAGTTAACTTTTGGTCTTTTATTTTTAGCCAAGAAGATATTTATATAACATTAAAACTGCCTTAAAGGAACATACCCTAGTTTCAACCCGTGAAAATTAACACTAAGTTTAGTTAATCTACAAACCTGTAACTCATTTAGATAAAGTTACAATTGAGTGAAACACGAGTCTGTGACTTTGAAATGGTGAAATACCCTCTAAAAATAGACTAAAACTCAACTCCATAAGTGTTACTTCTCAGACGCATGTGCATTTTTAAAAATATGAGAAATGCATTTTGTGATATTAAAAGCACCAGGATGACCAATAACACTTCGAATGTACGGAATTGATAATCTAAACAATAAAATCTAAGTAAAGTATGATTTAAGTTAACAAAAATGGTTATAATAGTAAAAAATATGCGTTAGTGTTTAAAAAACAAGGGTATGTCCCTTTAATTAGAAATAAAAAATGATATGTAATGTTATCTCATGATATTTGAAGGAAGGAAGGTAGGAAAGAACATTGTTTATTTAACAACACACTCAACACATTTTATTTACGGTTATATGGCTTCGGACATATGGTTAAGAACCACATAGATACTGAGGGAGGAAACCCGCTGTCGCCACTTCATGGACTACTCTTTTCGATTAGCAGCAAGGGATCTTTTATATGCACTAGCCCATAGGACAGCACATACCACTGCCTTTGATGTACCAGTCGTGGTGCACTGGCTGGAGCGAGAAATAGCCCAATGGCCCCACTGATGGGGATCGATCCCGTCTCATGATATTCTACTACAACTCAGCAAAAAAAAAAAAAAGTTTGGGTTTTAACTTTACTTTATTACAAAGTTAACCTTTAATTTTTTAAGAAGATAATATGCAGTTACAAGTACCAGTATGAGTACATGGTACACATAAATGTATGTGCAATTACATCAGCCAACCACACTATCAAGTACAAATTAATAGTTGTGCAAAGATATTAAAGAAAATCAGTAATTGGCAAAGGAAGCCAGCCACAGTTTGCACTAAGTGCCAGAGGAAGAAACACTTGCATATAGACGAGTGCTACCAAGAGCTAACATCCTCCTAAATTAGCTGTAATGACACAGCCATAACCACACTGGGTAGCCAGCACAAACAGCACTCACATTAGACATATATATATATGCACCTTCTTCACTCCAGGGAAATGAAGTCCATTTGCAGAGTCAGAACCAATATAATGACGGTTCTTACTGATACCACTTGTTAGTGATTACATACATAAAGACAGTTAGAGGTAGAGACAGTGAAATTACATAACCCTTCCTGGACATGTACATTGTCACGGTACAAAGTTAAAACTTAGAGTTAATGTTTATTTTTTGTTTAACGACAACATTAAAGCACACTGATTTATTAATCATTAGCTATTGGATGTCAAACATTTGGTAATTATAGTCTCAGGAAATCTCACTACATTTTACCATTAGTAGCAAGTTATCTTTTATATGCACCATCCCAGTGACAGGATAGCACATACCATAGCCACTGATATACCAGTTGTGGAGCACTGGCTAGAACAAGAAGTAGCCCAATGGGCGGGGATCCTAGGATGACCGTGCATCAAGCGAGTGATTTACCACTGGTTTACATCTCACCCTTGTCATGGTATATATGCACTTTTCAAACAGACAATAGTGAAGAACTGCAAATGATTTTATACAAATGTATGTAATATGTGAATTTAGACATGTTTGTACAATGTATGTACAGGTATAAATACAACCATGGCATAGTGTGAAATCTACTTGGTTATAAATCAGTGTTTAGAAAATATACCTCAACAAACATAGTTTAATAAATGGATTAATTAAAAAGTAGGACTTGGTCAAGGACATCCAGGTACAATTATGATACTGAGGAATATCTGGAGAGTAATTGATCTATTTTTAAACAAACACACCTGTTGACAGCCACCTGTCAAGAGACGACAACTACCGGTATGTGTTCTGTAGCACAGCTAATACTGCACCGTAGATCAATATCATGAATGTAAAATAAAATTCTCATTCTGAAATGTTTAAAAAATATATACAATTACAGGCCTCAAATTTGGCAAATAAAAGGTCATGGCCTCAATTGATGGAGATTTTGTTTAGGGCATTATGGACAAAACGCAGGGCCACAAGGCAGCCTTCAACAAGAGTACCCATTCAAAATAAACAAGTTTGAACATTTTCAACTTTTCATAAGAAAACAACTTTCAGGGGTTGCGTTTGTGTACCAATTACTAACAAGTAACATGCAAAATACAGCACACCAAGTTTGACCGTAAAATTATTATTAATTTTCAGGGCACTGGAGCATATGACTAGGACAGTACGGCAATTTGCCGCATGGCCACCGTTAAATATGGGTCCTGCAACTATAGATATTTTTAAATGCAGTTTTACATGTTTGCTAGACTAATGAAAAATATATTTTAAAATTCTGTCTTTCTGGGAACTTGACCTACCCAGAAAAAATGGCAACTCTTAATTCTATCCACTGGGGGTTTTTTGTGTCTTTTTTTTAATTTTTACATTTTTATTAATATGTAAGTGAAAAGAATACATACATACCATTTTATCTGGAGGCTTAGGGGTTAATAGGGGCTAATATATAGGTATATATATTTTAATTAAATTTAAAAAAAAAAGTCATAAATATTTAAAAGCCGACATAGGCCTACACAATGTATATTTACCTACATGTGCCTAATTTGTTTTAAGCATGTTCCCAAAAAGACAATTCTGTGTAGGTCTAACATCTGCTTTATCTTGAACTTACAAATGTATATATGTATACGTGGATATGTTTTTACACCTACATGTACAATGTACATCTACTGTTTATGTACAGATAAATTGTACACAATTATACATGTATATAAATATAAAATATACAATTGCAAATTAACGTACCATTTTCATCTTCAGATTTATTTCCAAAATATTTCCACGACTGTAATACAAAAACTGATAAAGCTAGCATCGTGATGTATGAAACTCTGGAGACATAATCCCAAATAGATTTTCATTTAATACGTGTGGTAACAGCATATTCACAAAGAGGAGATAGTGTAATCCAGCACATTTCAAAGTCACCTGAAGAAATCAATGTCATATTGTTGCCTCCAGCAATAGAGATAAAACTGTCACAGGTACATGTAGTTGTAATAGTAATAGTATATCTAGTTGCTCTCTTCACAAAGCAGACACAGAAATATGTATATACACGTTACGTTGTTAACACTGATCCGAGTACCTTCGAAAAAGTGAGATCATGAATGAAAACCACGACTAAAATTAATTGTAATCACAACCAGAAACAACATCCAAATCTGATGACGATAATTAATATCTGACAGAAAGAAAACATTTCATTCATATCTCTGGCAAATTTGACAGAGCAGTTGTCATTTGTCCCCTCCTGTTAACGATATATGTACGATTGACGCAATTTTACTTTATGAACTTTGAAGTGAAATAAAGAGAAAAAAATAAATCTTCAGAGCATTTTTTTCCCCCAGCTAATCTACATACAAGAACGTGCGACAGTGTGCACCAGCAGTGAAAATCGAACATAAACTGTTATGCATTCAAAAGGACTCCTTGTGATAAAGCAAACATGCTGGATAACACGTAGAAAAGGCTTGCAAAATCACCGTGCACACACACACACCTGGCTCACGCAGATATAGGACTCTTTTATTGACCCAAATATTTCTTTTGGTCAACAAGATTGTGATTCTTCAAGTTCGCACCTCTTAAAATCGAGGCGATAAAAAAGAGTAAATGGCTTATGAATGACTTCCTTGAAAATAGGTCTGATATTATCAATTCAAATGTAAATACGACAGAAATACGTGCACTGTCGGGAGTAGATTGGACCAGCAATATATATGTACCAGCGACTGATTAAAAGATCTATAACATCAGGTGAAAGAGCAGATTATGATAAGATTTCAAAATGGGAACAGGTAATTAAATATAGTTATTATCCATATGGTTCAACATAACCGAGTTAATAATAATCATACGAAGCACATGTGTACTAACAAGTGTTATTATCCACATGGTTCAACATAACCGAGTTAATAATAATCATAGAAAGCACACATGTAATAATAAGTGTAATGACGTAATTTTGGGAAGCGACGTCATAACACGACGTTGCTTCTCCAGACTATGCATTTGAAATATGACGTCATTTCATCTCCTTCTAGTTGTGGCTGAAACATTTTGAGTTGGGTCTTATTATTCATAAAGAAAACAACAATAATAATATGGATAATAAAGAAATTATTACACTCGCGTGTGAGTCGTACTGATTTTACGAAACTCGTGTCAGGATTCATGTTTTACCCTCACTCTCGCTTGGGCAATACAAAAATCCTGACACTCGTTTAGTAAAATCAGTATGACACACAAGGTTGTATAATAATCTCTATGTATTGTACCTTTGAACACTGTTTATGTCATACCGTATGTCAAGATAACTGTA
This sequence comes from Gigantopelta aegis, assembly GCF_016097555.1. Classification (NCBI taxonomy): domain Eukaryota; kingdom Metazoa; phylum Mollusca; class Gastropoda; order Neomphalida; family Peltospiridae; genus Gigantopelta; species Gigantopelta aegis. The sequence goes on from NC_054702.1 coordinate 54,823,888, forward strand.
GTTTAAAAAATGTGCTGAGGTGTTGTTAAACAAATGTTCCTTTCCTTTCTTTTAAAATGTTGTGTTTTCATTGTCTTTTGTGTTTTTCATGCAATTTCTGTAGTCTTTTGTACAGTTGAGACTGCACTTGCCTATTTTAAGTTATTTTGTGCTTATATTATATATGTTACAGTCAATGTCTAAAATCAGGCAATTTATCAATTTATCAATTTCAGGCACTTTACAAATTGCCTGATTTTAGACACTGACTGTAACATATATACCTAATGCACATGTATCTGAGCTGTCTTCCACAACGTGAGTTAACAGTCTGAATAGTGGTATAAAACATCCCCACTGAGCTGTTGAAACATAGTCTAAGCTGTACTGGGATATGAACCCACCATTTAATTACAAACCTTAAAGGCAGATTGCTTATTACATGTACCTGTTTGCATCAAAAGAGAACCTATGAATTGGAATGACTAATAATGCTAAAACATGTATAAAACATATTAAGCTTTAAACCCATACCAACATGCTTTACCAAAAAATACATGTGTCAATGTAATAATAATAAAGGTTTTTTTTAAAACAAATAACCGTCAAATTGCACAATTGCATAGGTTAAATCTCTCTTTTGATTCAGTTGTGTGAACTCATTTTTCTTTTAACTCAAACCTTGTTGATGTGTATTTAATGCTTATTAGTATGCCAGATTTTTGTTGATTGATATGCTACAAAAAAATAAATTAAGTTATTTAACTGTTGTTTTGTCTTGTTTAACACCACCACTAGAGCATGTTGATTTGTTAATCATCAGCTATTGCATGTCAAACATTTGATAATTTTGAAATAGTTTTAGAGAAGAAACACGCTACATTTTTTTCATTAGTAGCACTTGAGGGAACTTTTATACACATCATCCCACAGACAGGATAGCACATACCACAACCTTTGATATACCAGAATCGTGGAGCACTGGCTGGAATGAGAAATAACTCAACCGTCCCACCAACGAGGATCGATCCCAGACCGACTGCGCATCAAGGGAGTGCTATACCACTGGGCTACATCCCATCCCAAATGTACTAAGAACACATTAATGAAGTACAGGTACCAGCTGTGAACACCATACATTCAGTACACCTGAACAGGCAAAATGAAAATGCTGACAGAACAATACTTCCAAGTCAGCAATGCATGTACATGTATGTAAACAACTGGCTAGATGTGTACAGGTAAATCAACGGCCAGTACACGTGTGACTGAATCATAAAAAAAAAAAATCATTTCTCATTAATCTTCTCATAACAAGCCGACATTACACTTCATTACACATTGAAGATGCAGGGATACAGCTCAGTGGTAGAGGGTTCATCTGAGGTGCCATGGGTTACAGGATCAATCCTCCTTTATAGATCCATGTATTTTTCTTCATCAAATCTAGTGCTCCTCTGATTGGTATTCCAAAGCTTGTGGTACAGATACAGTTACAATGTATATCTTCTCTTTTTTTGGTGAAAAAGAATATACAGTGAAACCTCTCAAAACCAGACCCTCTGTAAACCAGAATTCCCCCATAACCAGACATTTTTCATGGTCTGGTTTTTAAAAAAATCATTACAGAACTTAACCTCTCTAAACCGAATACCTCTTAAACGGACATTTTACTTGGTCCCGAGGGTGTCTGTTTTAGAGGGGTTTCACTGTATATAAAAGATTCAGTAAGAGATGCCTATGAGGCAACAGTGAGTTTTCTCACTTATATTCTACAGGTATGTAGATCATTGTTGGAAAAACAAGTTCAAAAGTTTGTTTTTGTTTAACAACACCACTAGAGCACATTGATCATCGACTACTGGACGTCAAACATTTAGAAATTCTGATATATAGCCTTAGAGAATGAATGAATGAATGAATGAATGAATGAATAATGAATGAATGAATGAATGAATGAATGAATGAATGAATGAATGAATGTGCAACAACACCCCAGCACAAAAACAGAGATCAGTCATTAGACTTAGGGATCAAACAAAGGTAAATACATCAATATGATTATATACATTTGTAGTCTTGGAGATGAAATCCACTACATTTTTCCATCAGTAACAAGGGATCTTTTATATGCCCTTTTCCACAGACAGGACAGAACATACCACATCCTTTGATATACCAGTCGTGGCGCCTTGGTCTGGATAGGGGGGTGGGACCCAATCAGAGAATGGATCCACTGAGATGATTCAATCCTACAACGCAAAGAATTCAGGCGACCACTCTGCCGACTGAGCTAAATCCCACCCCTTGAAAATCATATCAGACATCAAACAGTATTAGTTTAAAATGTGCTGGAATATCATCAAACATTCCTTTCTTTTTGCTACAGAGTGATTAAATTGTAGTCTTATACCAAACGTCCTGAAAGCATAATACCCTGTGTTGTTATATAAACTGTAGCCGAGCAAGCAGTAGGACATGTTTTATTTAATGATGCACTCAATACATTTTATTTACAGTTATATGGCATCAGACATACAGTTAAGTACCACACATATATTGAGAGAGTAAACCCGCTGTTGCCACTTCATGGGCTACTCTTTCCGATTAGCAGCAAGGGATCTTTTATATGCACCATCCTACAGACAGGGTAGAACATACCACGGCCTTTGATATACTAGTCGTGGTGCATTGGTTGGAATGAGAAATAGCCAAATGGGTCCACCGACGGGGATCGATCCCACACTGACCGTGCATCGAGCGAACGCTGTACCACTGGGCTACGTTCCACCCCGACTTTTATACAAATACACATGGACATGTAGAAGCTTCACTGATTAGCCTCATGGTCCTCAATACTTGACCACTGACCACACAGCGCAAACAGCTCTGTAACAATGTTCATTCATTCATACTGCAATTGAAAGTCATTAAAAGACTGTATGTCAACAGTGTCTTATATCTGTTTATTTTGGCTATGCCTCTGATGGAGAAAGGAAAATCAATGGCATAGAACAGCTCAAACAATTCACGGAACATATCGGCCTAATGTCTGTTGAGCCTTGAGCTGTCAGGGAAAAAAGCTTGACAAAATCGGAATTAATTCTGCTTCTGGAGGCTTTATTATATATTATCGGCTTATAGGACCCAACAAACATCAGGAAAACACCACAATAATACTGGCAATTTCGGTAATGCGTAGAAAAGAATAATTGGGTATTCTGTGTGGACCGCCATTCGCCGAGTTATGACAACAAAATGAATGTAAAGTGTAAATTGATAAAAATTTGATACATGTATTCAGTCTGTATTGTCCATCCATCCATCCATCCATCCATGTGTCTGGATAAAGGATGTGCATTTGTACATAGATGTACATGTAGCTCTGTGAGTTGTGTGATTATCTGATATATCATGGCATCATTATTCCATGTACCGGCCTCAGTGGCGGCGTGGTTAGACCATCGGTCTACTGGCTGGTAGGTACTGGGTCGAGGCATGGGATTTTTAATCCAGATACCGACTCCAAACCCTGAGTGAGTGCTCTGCAAAGCTCAATGGGTAGGTGTAAACCACTTGCACCGACCAGTGATCCATAACTGGTTCAACAAAGGCCATGGTTTGTGCTATCCTGCCTGTGGGAAGTGCAAATAAAAGATCCCTTGCTGCCTGTCATAAAAGAGTAGCCTATGTGGCGACAGAGGGTTTCCTCTAAAAAAAAAAAAGTGTCAGAATGACCATATGTTTGACGTCCAATAGCCGATGATAAGATAAAAAAAATCAATGTGCTCTAGTGGCGTCGTTAAATAAAACAAACTTATGTACATGTAGCTCTGTGAGTTGTGTGATTATCTGATATATCATGGAACCATTATTCCATGTAGACCAATCTTGATGTGGTACACACACAAATGATGACAATCAATGCTCATTTCATTTCAACTTATTTTTCGTGCTTATATCCAATTAAGGTTCAAGCACGTTGTCCTGGGCACACACGCCTCAGCTATCTTGGGCGGTCTGTCCTGGAAAAGCGGGTTAGTTGGTTTGTGGTTAGTTAGAGAGAAGAGGGTGTAGTGGCCTTACACCTACCCACTGAGCCCTTAAGAACTCGTTCTGGGTTGGAACCGGTACCAGGCTGCAAACCCTGTACCTACCAACCTGTAGTCCGATGGCTTAACCACTGCACCAAGCTTCAAGTACACTGTCATGAAAATGCAACTCATTTGTCTGCCTAGGATATATGTTAATAAGTTATACAGAACAGGAGGACATCTGTTGCCATCACATGGCTACTTTTATTTGCATGCATTTTCCCACAAAGAGGCTTTCATACATGTATAAATAGCACACAACTAAGAAATGAAAATTAGCATAACCCATTTATTTGCTACACAAAAACTAATTTTGGTAACCCATTTAATTTTTGTATAACTTCTCATGACCATGTAAATGAAAAAGTTAAGATTTTGTTTTGTTTAATGACACCACTAGCACACACTGATTTATTAATAATCGGCAATTGGGAGTCAAACATTTGGTAATTTTAACATAGTCTTAGAGAGGAAACATGCTATATTTTTCCATTAGAAAGAAATGTTTTATTTAACGATGCACTCAACACATTTTATTTACGGTTACATGGTATCAGACATATGGTTAAGGACCACACAGATTTTGAGAGGAAACCCCGCTGTCGCCACATAGGCTACTCTTTTACAACAGGCAGCAAGGGATCTTTTATTTGCACTTCCCACAGGCAGGATAGCACAAACCATGGCCTTTGTTGAACCAGTTATGGATCACTGGTCGGTGCAAGTGGTTTACACCTACCCATTGAGCCTTGCGGAGCACTCACTCAGGGTTTAGAGTCGGTATCTGGATTAAAAAACCCATGCCTCGACTGGGATCCGAACCCAGTACCTACCAGCCTGTAGACCGATGGCTAACCACGACGCCACCGAGGCTGGTCTTTTCCATTAGTGTCAAGGGATCTTTTATATGCACGATCCTCCAGACAGGATAGCACATACCACAGCCTTTGATACACCAGCAATGGTGCACTGGTACATTCTCAAAATCGGACTGCATAAAAAAGATAATTGTTTTACAAATAACAACAAAACCAAGCAAGTACAGAAAAATAATTTTGATGCCTTCTATCAAACTATACCCCAAATTTACAATTTGTTTCTGTAATATTCAACTAATGGGTGATTGTGATTGTATTGTGTTACAGATCTGGCATTTTACACAATTTTACAAATACAAGATCCGTTTTTCATCATGTTTTACTTTCCGATCTCATCATGTCATCAAATCAATCATTAGATGTACACGTAGGACAATATAACAACTGAAATGGCTGATCAAATCAATCATTAGATGTACAGGTAGGACAATATAACAACTGAAATGGCTGATCAAATCAATCATTAGATGTACAGGTAGGACAATATAACAACTGAAATGGCTGATCAAATCAATCATTAGATGTACAGGTAGGACAATATAACAACTGAAATGGCTGATCAAAAAAACAAAAAACGTTTGTTTTATTTAACGACGCCGCTAGAGCACATTGATTTTTTATCTTATCATCGGCTATTGGACGTCAAACATATGGTCATTCTGACACTGTTTTTAGAGGAAACCCGCTGTCGCCACATAGGCTACTCTTTTTACGACAGGCAGCAAGGGATCTTTCATTTGTGCTTCCCACAGGCAGGATAGCACAAACCATGGCCTTTGTTGAACCAGTTATGGATCACTGGTCGGTGCAAGTGGTTTACACCTACCCATTGAGCCTTGCGGAGCACTCACTCAGGGTTTGGAGTCGGTATCTCGATTAAAAATCCCATGCCTCGACTGGGATCCGAACCCAGTACCTACCAGCCTGTAGACCGATGGCCTGCCACGACGCCACCGAGGCCGGTAAATGGCTGATCAAATCAATCATTAGATGTACATGTAGGACAATATAATGACTGAAATGGCTGATCAAATCAATCATTAGATGTACAGGTAGGACAATATAACAACTGAAATGGCTGATCAAATCAATCATTAGATGTACAGGTAGGACAATATAACAACTGAAATGGCTGATCAAATCAATCATTAGATGTACAGGTAGGACAATATAACAACTGAAATGGCTGCTCAAATCAATCATTAGATGTACATGTAAGACAATATAATAACTGAAATGGCTGATCAAATCAATCAGATGTACATGTAGGACAACATAATAACTGAAATGGCCGATCAAATCAATTATTAGATGTACATGTAGGAGGACATAATGACTGAAATGACCGAATGTCTTGATTTGAAATAAAGACCACATCTGGCATATTAACCCTGCTCTCAAAAGTCCTGATCAATACCACCACCAGCCTAATCAGATTAAGAAAATAATGGTAATTTGAGCTTGAATATCAAGTTAATAGCAGGCTCTTACTACTGGTATCCCACCATCACTTGTTCCAGGCAGTGGCTCCAAGTGGCCATCAAAGTGCAATAAACACTGTGCTCCACATACCCAGGGACCATCACATCCCATCGACAACATCGCTATGAAGGATTGAATCTTCAACTCTGGGCATGCTTATTGGATTTAGATCACCAATACCTATGGGAAATCTTTAGACCTTTATAGATTTTACAGTGTACATGTGTACACATAATATATGTATATTATAAGTTAAATATAATAAAAGATTATCAGCCAAGAGCCGTACCCTGATCAAAATCCTAGAAGGGGGGGGGGGGGGGGGGGGGGGGGGGGGCATGTGTATGCTATTTTCTGGAGTAAAAAAAAAGAAGAAAAGAAGTGAGATTCTCAGGGGGGGCAACTGCTCCCCCCACCGGAGGGTACAGCACTGATGAATAGTGAATAGTAATACGGAAGCGCCTTGAAATATCTCGGTACATACAATTTATGTAATATGAATTGGTGAGTGCATATCTAAAACCTTCACCAGTGAAGGTTACGATCATCTGAACTCAGAATGTTAAATGTCCATTATTATGGCATCAACAATTGCTTGACACCAGAGAAGCCCATTACAGAAAACACCTTATAGAATGTTAACTCACTTAGTCTGATTAGTGTAAGTTTACCAAGATTCTGTGGCTGGATTATGACATCATATGGGACAATCCAACTCATCAACAGTGTTCAGTGGGGTTAAACACAGGTGATTTAGAGTTATTTTCAAGTGACGTTCATGCAGTTTCAGTCACCAGCAATCTTTGTTAGTCTGTAGTAGACACAAATTACAGTTACATGTAGCAGAATGAAATACAACACACACACCCACACACACAAAAGAAGATTTTTTTTTTTTAAGAATCATTCTGAGAGTATTGCTATTAAAACAATACATGTTCCCTACTCAGCCCATCAAATTTAGGTATCTCCTAAATTAAGTGGCCATAACTCTGTGAAAAATGTGTAAATTGCCATGAAAATTAAACTTGATCTGTAACAGTACATGATAAAGCTACACACAAAATGTCAGCTAAGTATCTTGAGGCTTTGTAAAAAAAAAAACATCTGGAAAACTACGAGGCACAGACAGATGGACAGACAGACAGACAGACAGACAGACAGACAGATGAAACCTATAGTCCCCTCCTGTTGGACTGGTAACTGACTAAAAAGGTTCACATTAGGTTAGGAACCAAGTCATCTCATACCCACAATCGAGAACTTAGAAGTTTGAGAAGGGGACTAGAATATTGTTTAAGAAAAACTGCATTTAAACCAATTTAACCAAATTTTATGTGTTTACGAGTACAATTAGCTTTTGTTTATATTCAGATTGACTATTTAAAAAAAAGAGTTTAATATTTGCACTTTGATAATATTTTAAGGTAAATACTAGCACTGCAACACAACACTGGGATATGTGCATGTACATGAAGGAAGGAAATGGGGTTTTTAACAACGCACTCAACACATTTTATTTAAGGTTATATGGCGTCAGACATTTAGTTAAGGACCACACAGATATAGAGAGAGGAAACCCGCTGCCGCCACTTCATGGGCTACTGCATGTACATGAATATACCACTATAATTATTATTATTATACATAAAATTGCTGGTTAGTTGTGAATGAAATATAATTGTAAATTATTACATTTATGGCAGCCTGTCACATTTAAAGCTGACTGTGATTTGTCATTTTGCTTAATGATACATTAGAAACACCCTGTGGCTTTTTAAATGTCACGCAACAGTTCATTAACTGTAAACATCAGACTGACAAAAAGAGCCCCTATGGAACAATTACCATTACACAATGAAGAATCATTTATCTGAAAGTGCACATGGCCCATATGATCCATATATGTGTACTTTTGCTTGAGCCTACTGCAATAACTTTTCCTGGAAATGTTTTCCACAAGCAGGCTGCATTAATTTGTGGTGAGCTCTGGTTACAGGAAATCAAACAAAGCACAGGAAAAGAAAGGAATGTTTTAATGACACCACAGCACATTTGTGATCCAGCGTTATATGTGGGGTGGAACGTGGCATTTTTTTTTAAAAATGTTAAAGGGACATACCCTAGTTTCAGCCCATGAAAATGCACACTAAGTTTAGTTAATATACAAATCTGTAACACATTTGGATAAGTTACAATTGAGTGAAACAAGAGTTTGTGACTTTGAAATGGTGAAATACCCTCTAAAAATAGTCTAGAACTCGACTCCCATAACTGTTACTTCTCAGACGCACGTGCGTTTTTAAAAATATGAAAAATGCATTTTGTGATATTAGAAACACCAGGATCACCAAAAACACTTCGAATGTACGGAAATGGATAATATAAACAATAAAATCCAAGTAAAGTATGATTTTAGTTATTAAAAACGGCTCTAATAGTAAAAAATATGCCTTAGTGTTTAGAAACTAGAGTATGTCCCTTTAAATGACACCACTAGAGCACACTGATTTATTAATCATCGGCTACTGGATGTCAAACATTTGGTAATTATGACCTGTAGTCTTAGAGAGGAAACCCACTACATTTTTTCATTAGTAGTAAGGGATCTTTTATATGCACCATCCCAGAGAGGTTAGCACATGCCACGGACTTTGATATACCAGTTGTGGTGCACTGGCTGGAACGAGAGATATCACAATGTTCCCACCGACGGGGATTGATCCCAAACCAACCTCACATCAAGCGAGCGCTTTACCACTGAGCTATGTCATGGCCCCTCTCAGTGGTAGTGTGCTTGCCTGAAGTATGATGGGTCACAGCACTGATCATTCCTAACCACTGATCACTCAACATAAAGGCCATAGTACATGTATATACTGCCCTGTATGTGCGGTTATCCTATAACTTACCCATGATATTCATGTCATACACACCTGTGATAATTTAGTATATTAACCTGGCATGCAAAGGTATATGGAAATTTGCAAGGTCTCTAGCTAATAATGTGTTGCTGTTAATGGGTCATTGGTTTACAAGCCAACAAGACCTATATACTTGAGCGTAACGTTTTCATAAGATTTAGTTAAAATGTGTGACGTCAAACTACATGTAATTTGTGCTAATTGTGATGACATCATATTACCGATGGAGGCGACTTTAGTACTTTACTAAAAATTGAATTAAAATGTTATTTTATAAGTGTTATAGGACAAATAGAATTCGCTACTCATGTTTTTTAATATGTAAACTGTCAACCTCGTTTAGTTAATTGGTATTTGTCTTGGTAGAGCCTCAACAAATACCGGTACCGATTACCGACTTGGTTGATATTTTCCATACTAAAAAACACTCATGACGAATCCGCTATATAAAAGATCCTTGCTGTTTTATTGGCAGGAATAGATTTCCTTTCTTTCTCTCCACTAAATGTTGAAATAACGACATGTTAGACATCAAACAGCCATAGTTTAAAGAAGTGCTGAGGTGTCATTAACATATATTCCTTTTCATTAATAACATTTATTCTTGGACTAGAAAATAAGACAAACAGCCCACTACTGTCAGATGCAGGTACATTTAGTCTATTTAATTCTTCCAGTTGTCAGCAGGAGATCATTTAAATGTATTTTCCTACACACAGATATATATATATGTATGTATATACAGTGTGTGTGTGTGTGTGTGTGTTGTGTGTGTGTGTGTGTGTGTGTGTGTGTGTGTGTGTGTGTGTGTGTGTGTGTGTGTGTGTGTGTGTATGGAAGGAAGGAAATGTTTTATTTAATGACAAACAACACATTTTATTTACGGTTATATGGCTTAAGACATATGGATAAGGACCACACAGATATTGAGAGAGGAAACCCGCTGTCGCCACTTCATGGGCTACTCTTTTCGATTAGCAGAAATGCATCCTTTTATATGCACCATCCCACAGACAGGATAGTACATACCACAGCCTTTATTACACCTGTGGAACACTGGCTGGAATGAGATATAGCCCAATGGGTCCACCGACGGGGATTGATCCTAGACCGACCACGCATCAAGTCAACGCTTTACCACTGGCTACATCTCGCCCCTTATACCTAATGGCCTTTCAAATTTACGAGTTGTAAAACTGGATGGACAGAGAAATAACTATGGGGATCAACCAAGCAATTCATCACACTAAAAATCTCATCCGTGAAGGCAGCTGTAGGTTTTATATGATAACTCTTTAGACCAAATGTAGAAATAACCATCTTAAGATAACAAATAGTCATAGTTTATAATGTGTTGATGTGTCAAACTCCTTTCCTTTACCTTTCTAGTATATATACTAGTAAAAATGTACACCTTGTTTCTCGGACAGTTAAAACAAGTTTAAATGTTTTGTTTAACAAGATCACTAGGACACATTGATTAATTAATCATCGGTTATTAGGAAAAGAAGAAGAAGAAGAAGTTTAATTTGTTTAACGACACCACTAGAGCATATTGATGTATTAATCATCAGCTATTGGATGTCAAACATTTGGTAATTTCGACACAGTCTTAGAGAGGAAATCCACTACATTTTTCCATTAGTAGCAAGGGATCTTTTATATGCACCATCCCAGACAGGACAGCACATACCAGTCATGATATACCAGTCGTGGTGCACTGGCTAGAATGAGAAATAGCCCAATGTGCAGTCTTCAGAAGAAACCCAATATATATTTCCATTAGCATCAAGGGCTCTTGCATTACTAACCCACTGTCCAGGGACCGACAGACATGTACACAGACAGAACAGCATATATCACAGCCTATGAAATATCACTTGTGAAGACTGGTTGTAACGCGAAAAACCCAATGGGCCTGCCATGGTTTGATCCTGTGACCCAAATACTTCAGGCAAATGATCTACCGATCGAGTTAAACCCTGTCTTGCTCCCCCAAGAGTACTTGCTGATTTACAATGCAAGATGGAGAAATAGACTAGAATTAAACCTGACTCATAACATTTATTCCACTTTCTATAAAAGCCACCCTTTTAACAGTTGCTTATTTATATTTTAGAAAATGTGTTTGCAGAATATTTAAGCACCAAAAATCAGAAAATCATCCTCATCTGTTAATGTTTATTTTAATTTACTTTCATGCTCATATCACACTAAAATGTAAGCACAAAGTCCTGGACACACACCTTAGCCATGGGCTGTCTGTCAAGGGCATAGGCATCACCCTTTCAACAGATGCTTATTTATATTTAAGAAAATACATTTAAAAATTGTTCAAGCACTGAAAATCATCTCATCTTTTTATGCTGTTTTAATTTTCTTACATACTCATATCCAACTAAAATGCAAGCACAAAATCCTGGACACACACATTAGCTGTGGGCTGTCTGTCAAGAGCTGGCTGTGAAGGGCTGTCTGTCAATGGTTAGTTGTTGGCTGTAAGCTCCCTCCGGGTGTACACTACATGTAGTTAAGTGGAACCAGTCTACGGCTCATGGTACCAGTTACATGTAGTTGTGAAATCAAGATTACGTAAACATGTTCATGATCTCTGGAAACACTAGTAGCAGAATGTTTCTATGGCAATTCAAGTAGTTTTCACAAAAACCACAAGTTTCACACAAAGTCACACATAAAATTTACTTTGCGGCTGTCAAAACTTGACAAATTGTATACAATTTCCATAAGAAGCAGCTTACATATAACTCCAATTTTGTGTTTTATATATATATATATATATATATATATATATATATATATATATATACTCTTCAAAAAAAGAAACGCAAAAGGGTACAAATGGGTTATAACTCCGATTTTATGTTTCCTACCGGTTCATGCTTTGTGAATATAAGGTCATTGCATGTCCCAAACACATTCCCACGGTTACATTCGATAAAACGCAGCTACTGTACAATAAAGTTCCAAAATGTGAATATTCGCAAAAACGCAGCCACGTGCAAACCATGTCACCACTGCACGTGCAACATGAACACCGACAGTATAAAAGTGCAGGGTGTTCGCTTGCCTGGCCTCTGTATCTGGCCGACAGTTGACAATCCAGGACATGCCACGTCTCAGTGAACCGCAGAGAAACAATGCCATCGGCCGACTAGACGCAGGCGAATCCAGAACGGCCATTGCCAGGGCATTCCATTTGTCCCCAAGCACCATCTCCAGACTGTGGGACCGTTACCAGCAACATGGATCAACACGTGACCTCCCTAGATCCGGTCGACCACGGGTCACTACCCCCGGGCAGGACCGCTACATCCGGGTACGCCACCTTCGGGAACGATTGACTACTGCCACCTCCACAGCCGCAGCAATACCAGGTTTGCGCAGGATATCCGACCAGGACCGTACGGAAAAACCGCCTACGTGAGGTAGGAATTCGTGCCAGACGTCCAGTTCGAGGTGTCATCTTAACACCACAACACCGTCGACTCCGACTGCAGTGGTGCCAGATTCATCGACAATGGCCTCAACTGCGATGGAGACAGGGTGTGGTTCAGTGACGAGTCCCGATTTTGCTCCGACGTCATGATAGAAGATGTCGCGTGTATAGGCGTCGTGGTGAACGTTATGCGGCAAAACTGCGTGCAGGAAGTGGACAGATTCGGCGGGGGTAGTGTCATGGTGTGGGCAGCCATCCACACACTGACAGAACTGACCTGGTCCACGTGCAGGGCACCTGAATGCACAGGGCTACATTGACCAGATCCTCCGGCCACACATCGTTCCAGTTATGGCCAACGCCAACGCAGTGTTCCAACATGACAACGCCAGGCCTCACACAGCACGTCTCACAACGGCTTTCCTACAGAACAACAACATTAATGTCCTTCCTTGGCCATCGATATCACCGGATTTGAACCCAATTGATCATCTATGGGACGAGTTGGACCGACGCCTCCGACAGCGACAACCACAGCCCCAGACCCTGCCCGAGCTGGCAGCAGCCTTGCAGGCCGAGTGGGCCACCATCCCCCGGGACGTCATCCGTACTCTGGTTGCTTCAATGGGCAGGCGGTGCCAGGCAGTTGTCAACACACGCGGAGGCCACACCCGGTATTGACTCCAGATGACCTTGACCTTGGTGGTGTGTCCTATCACTTACTCACAATGGACTAGAGTGAATTGTGAACAATCCTGCAACATTTGGTAATTATCGGACTCACCATTCAATAATTAAATCAATTCTCCAAATGTTACGACAATGTGGTTTTGCGTTTCTTCTTTTGAAGAGTATATATATATATATATATATATATATACACACAATAACTTGGAGAAGGAAGGAAGGAAGGAAGGAAGGAAATATTTTATTTAATGACGCACTCAACACATTTTATTTACGGTTATATGGTGTCACACATATTGTTAAGGACCACACAGATATTGAGAGAGGAAAACCGTTACCGGCACTTCATGGGCTACTCTTTTCGATTGGCAGCAAGGGATCTTTTATATGTACCATCCCACGGCCTTTGATATACCAGTCGTGGTGCACTGGCTGAAACGAGAAATAGCCCAATGGGCCCACCGACTGGGATCGATCCCAGACCGACCACGCATTGAGCAGATGCTTTAGCACTGAGCTAGGTCCCACCCCAGCTTGGAGAAGGAGTAAAACTTACTCCATGAATATACGACTGTTACAAAAGCAGCGGCTTTTGGTCAATTTGTCACAATATATTTAACACCTAGATCGTATTTCTTCTCTTCTTTTTTTTGATACTTATTATGTCCTTAGTCTCCTTTTGAATTTTTCATACATGTATATCTGATTGTCAGTCACATATATTCAATCTTAGCTAAATATCTCCTTAGCTACTGCGTTGGGTTTTTTCATGTCGATCTTTTTATCATATGTACTGTATACATTTGTGTGTGGATATCATGTCAATAAAAATGGGAATAATAAAAAAAAATATATATATATATATATATATACGACTGTAAATGTACAACTTTACAGTCTCACCTCACCAACTGTGATGACGTGATAATATTTATGATCTTGACACCAGTGCTGTTTTCTTTGATTTGATCAAGTCATGCTTGGTTGAGGTACATTGTGTGTACATGTACATAGCATGTCAAACGGAATGTTTGCAAAATTTTGCACTTGATGGCTTCAGGGCAGATTGGACAAGGTCATGCACACGTATGCTATTAAATACAACAATATTATTATTTAAAAACTCTGACAGGTTCATCAATTATGAAGGCCAATATTTTGAACTGTTAAGCTGATGATTGGTGATGCATCATTAACCATAATGAAAAATCTGTATTACACAATATTAATGTCAAAACACTATAGGCATCATAATAAAAAATCACCATTGTTCAAAACAATCACTACATTATGATGTGTGTGTATATATATATATATATATATATATATATATATATATATATATATATATATATATATATGTATAGAGGTTATTACCAGTGTTTTTCGGTATCGTCAATATCATATATTAGGAATACAAATTGTATTATGCGAGCCTCTGGTGAGCATAATACATTATTATAATTCCTAATATATGATATTGATGATACCGAAATACACGAGGGTAATAATCTCTTTATCATATAAGCTCAAGCTTAATACAACATGTTTTTGTAAACTGTACACGCAACTTTAATTCCAGTCCGCCATTACTAGATATTCAAATGATGTAAGAATATGTGGCGTGGTGTATTTTTGAATGGAAATGACGTCAAACTCGAATGACGTCATTTTGGATGTCCTTACATCAAAATATAGTTATGCCTAACGTTTTTTTGTTTTCTGACTGCTGGACAGCTTTCAGTGTCAAATTGCCACTGAAATGTTTTTATTTGATGACTATGAATGCATACGTCAATCATGGAGTGTCACCCAAGTACGTTTGCTTAAATGTCAATAAACCTAGTGCCAAGACCTTGACTAATTTACATCTAATTTGCAAAGTTATCAAATTCTTAAAGTATGTGATTTGAAAAATATCACATACTTTGATTACACTGAAAATGTAAGATATTATATGATAAATATATATATATATATATTCTTAATAAAGACATGATCAAAGGGATATCTACATATACATGAAGCTATCACCACATGATGTGTACTAATTAATACAAATAATTATGATTTAAACCGGGGGCAGGATGTAGCCCAGTGGTAAAGTGCTCGCTTCATGAGCAGTCGGTTTGGGATCAATCCCTGTCGGTGGGACCATTGGGTTATTTCTCATTCCAGCCAGTACACTACGACTGGCATATCAATGACTGTGGTATGTGCTATCCTGTCTGTGCAATAAAAGATCCCTTGGTACTAATGGAAAAATGACTGTCAAAATGACCATATGTTTGACATCCAATAGCCGATGATTTACAAAATCAATGTACTCTAATGGTGTCATTAAACAAAACAAACTTTTTATGATTTAAACCATAATATAATGGCAGACCTATCACTCTTGTTCCCTATAACTCTTCTGAGACTAGTTCAAGGAGAGTCATTTTTAACTTCCATTAGCAGGTCAAATTATATGGCTACTCATAATATAATTTAGGATTTTTTTCATGGCAAGTTTCATAGCATTGGAATTAACAAGTGTCTTCTCCATATCAGTGACATGTCCAGCTGATACAGTATACCATGCTGCTAACACCTGTGGTTCACACCCCACTGGAAGAACTAGAGGCTCCTGATTTCATAGTTTCACTGTTTTATAGACAATGAAATGGTCTGGTAGTTCTGCATATCTGGCCTAACATTGAGGACTACATATCTACAGTTGACACTGAATGCTCAATTTCTGAGATGGCATGGACTTTAAACTACAATATCCATGCATATATTTGGTACAACTATTCTGATTAATTGTACACAGTGTTGTTACTGAGCCTTAATTGAGTCTGAAACACTAGTTCAGTGACGTGATACCTATTTTAAAATAAAAGCTGAAAACATCTTTTAAAAGCTGAAATCATCTCTACAATATCTACATGTATATAAAGGTCATTTTTGTAGCATTTCCAATCAAATTCAGTCCATTTTGTAAAAAAAAAAATTTGCAAAAAAACAAGAAGAAGCTGAAATCACATCTCTGTACTAGTAGTTTTGAGCTTCGTGTGGGAGAGAGGTGGGTGTGCGGGTGGGGAAAGGGGTGTTTGTGGATCTTGTATATGTATAAGATGGCATATTTCAGCCTTGATGGACATAATTATGTTATGTCGTCATCTCTAGTGTCATCATCTGTCAATTATATTTGTATGCATGTAAAGTAAAATCTGTCTAAACTGGACAAATACAGGACTAAGTAAAAAGGTAAATTTCATGGAGTTTCTGTTTTAGAAAGGTTCTGTTCTGTATTGATACTTAAGAAGGGACCATGGAAAACAATGGGCCGAATATATGAAGCATGTTATTATGAAACACAGGTGTTTAAGATTTGTAAATTTATGTAAGACATACATATAAACAGGCTTTGTAAATTCTGTCCATCCAGCTTTAAAAGAATTCAGGTTTACTGTACATCATCTGTAAGTATAACACCAGTCCAGGTTTTTTCCATGTTGGCGTTACGGTTTTTAGTCAGCGCGGAACTTAATGAACAGCAACAGATAAAACGGAAGCCCCACAAAAGGACACTCGCTGAAGCATCTCCACGGATCAACTCTCTTTGCTTTGAGTGTTGACCAAACCCGCTTTGTTTGCACCAAACATGCTTCCTTTCCATTTACAAACAAGTTCCTAAAAACTCTCCCCCTGACCAGTAAATACTACCTGGAGTTCTTATCGATTGTCACATTTTAATCTCTAAAACATCAGCTCTCCACAAACACTTGCTGTTCATATAGCATGTGTTTTTTCCCCTTGCTATACTGCACATGGATCGATTATGCTGGTGGTAAATTGGCTCAAAAGGCTTCACAATAAAACAGCTTTTTGTAAAACTAATATACCTGTAAGAACAGGAGTAATGCAGTCGCACAAACACACAAACACACACAACACAAACACACACACACACACACACACACACACACACACAACACACAAGTATATATGTGTAAAATCTGTGTTGTAGGATGGTTAATATTAGATTACAATATGACATACATGTACATGATGATTTTGCAAGGTTGCTTTTCATTACGCTCCACTTTTCTTTACGTACCTCCCTTTATAGACCATAAGTTAGTTTAATCACAATATATTTAAGGATTATAATACATGTACAAACAAAAATCAGTTCATCACTATACGACATCCATGCCGATAAATGTAGTGGGTGGTGGTGTTTTTTTACATGCTCAATCGTTAAATTTCCCTGAATAAAACAAATACATGTAATGCGAATACATATTGTGTAATAATATAAATATGTAGAGGTATTACTTCAAAGAGATGCAATTAGAGCATTATGCATTTATTATAATAGTACTTAGTATACATGTATTTTCTTTTCCAATGTTTCAGAGTATTGCTAAGGGCCAAGTGGAAGATTAGCTTGTGCCAAACCTGTCACCCTCATTAAATAAAGTTATTATTATTATTATTATTATTATTATTATTATTATTATGTATGTACTGTTAAAATATGTGTTAAGCTTCAAAGGCTTCTGAAAGGCAGGTGGATGTTTGGTATATACAAGTTATATTAGGCCTATATATATATATTTTATCATCCATTAAAGGCTTTTGTAGGACATATCGCTGGCACTATAATTTGCAAGCCTCGGATTTCATACTTTTATCAACTCAGGGAGTATCCTCTATATACTTATGATTTGGAATACTACATGTAGTGTTTATACATGAATAAGCTATTGTTCACCAATTTTTAATTCTTTTTATGCATTGATTTTTTTAAATGATTATTATTTTTTTTTTTTATTACTGAAACATGTTATTGCTAAACAAATGGATTACACACAAGTTTTTTCCTCTTACTAGGCCTTCACTGAATCACGAAACTAATAACTTAATAAATAAAGTTGAATATATTCCATATAATTAAAATTGTCAAATGGATTATTTAATTATCCTTTATTCTGTTGATCTTTGTTTTTCTTTTTCTTTTTTTTTCTTTTTCTGGGGGAGGGGGGGTATGACATTTTTTAATTTGGCCACACACTAATTTACCAACAATATTTTTATTAGCAGCTTAAATCTTGGACAGGTGGCTTTCTTACAGAGGTGTCCACTTAAGCATGTTTGTCTACTGTACATGTACATGTATATAAATACATAAAATTACAGAAATTTAAATTAGAAAGTACAGGTCCATAAACATAAACACTGAATAAAACTACACAAAAAATGAAACAACAGACAGCAACTCACCTTTCCCCCTTCGAAATTTTAGTGTAGTTTTATCCATTTTTGAAATAATACATCCCTCGTGGAACACTGTCACACACAAAACTGTTTTTTTTTTTTTTTTTTGTCAACTTCTCCAGTCAACCTAGAAATACTACTACTACCACATGTAACTCCTCCAGGCTATACAACGGTGTCACTAAATCTGCCACTCGTGTGTCTATTCCAATTACGCTCAACATATCCAATAATAAACAACAAATCAGCATTGAACACAGCTCGTATGTGCTTTGACACAGTACTAAAAAAAACCCCCAACACACACACACGGTTTTAAAGCATTACGTCACAATGACAAGTCTTACTGGCAGCACCTGCAAGCTGTTATGGTTGGCACAGTCGCACAATGTCATTTTTCCCTGGATGCAAAAATCATTTGAATGACCAACACACACACAACACAACACAGACTCACACACATGCAGTGGTGGTGGTTCAAGAGAAACCGCGCAGTGGAGAGACCGGCTAACGACAGGGCTAGTGTCCACAATGTGGAGACGCGTGGTCAACTGTGGGACACTGCGAGCTCACACTGTTTGTATTCAGGTACGGTCAAGGGAAAGAGGTCATATTAATACAACAGGCAGGGATTCAGAAGGGAGGGAGACAGGGAGGGTGTTTCACAACACAAAAATCAATTTTACTCCTGTTTTACGAGAATGGAAAACGGAAATGGGTCTCCCAAGTGATTTAGGAAGTGTAGCATGCAAGTGTGTACGTGTATGCATTGTATGTCAAGTGTAAATACAAAGACTAATGGTAATACAGAGAAAAGCTGTATTGACAAATGCTAATCAAAGAGAAATGAGATTTTTTTCTTTTCCATTCATATTACTCAAAAGTCGTCGTTGTCATATCGTCCTATATGTACGGTGGTGTTTTTTAACAACAACTGTTGTGAAATCCAGCCAAACTTGATACCAAGTATCTCTTTGTTAACTTAACCCTTTTTTTTGTGGTCAATATATCAAAGCAAGTGACAGGCTAAAGTTACAGCTATTTCAATGCTAGAAGGATACTGTATTCAAGGTTTTACACATAAAGATAAAGTTGTGAAAGATACTGGATAGAGTAATGTGAAAGTATGGGCATTCTCAGTAAAGATAAAATACCACAAAGATAAACATATTAAATGAATACAAAGCCGAATAAAATATATGTATTCAATTTCATCGGCCTCTTAGTAGACATGTAAAACTGCCTAATTCATTTTAAGAGCTTTTGAAACAAATGGGCAAAAACATTATTTTTATACAATTAAAAATTAATTCTTTAAATTTTTTTAATTATTATTCTTGTTCAATTTTTTTTTTTTTTTTTTAAATTCTGTCTGTATAAAAAACAATTTTTTCCACTCTCAAAAACTGTAAAAATTAATCAGGCAATTATGCTAATTGGCTGACAATTTGCAGATCAGTTGGGACAACTTTAATATCAGTGTATATATACAGGTACATGTACATGGTTTATTCTGGTTGTGTGTATTCGTGAAGTTTTTACGTTTTAAATAAACTGGACAAAAATACTGTTAGCATCTCAATTGTTTTATTTATTTTGAATGTGTTCTGTTGTGTTATATTAAGGCACTTGTTGAAGTTTGCTTTGTTGTCCTGCCCTGAAAACATCTCCATTGGTCTTGTCCAAATGACCTTTCCCTCTACCTGGTAACTGACCAAATTTGAGGCCAGGAGGTGAATGTGATTAATTTGGATTCCAAGAAAAAACTTAAGGTTTACATAATAGCCAAACATAATAAGAGCTAATTAAATATACATTTTGATACAAATTAAAAGTTAAATGTTATGTCAGTTAAAAAAATATTAGCAAAATTGTATTTGTACATGTACATGTAATTTGTAAAACATGTAAAATTCAGGTGATACAATGTATAACTTGTGGTTATTCAATAAGCCAAAATAAAAATAGTTGGCAATGAGTTCATAAGGAATCCGTTTGTCATCTTTTCTCTGAAATGATTTTTTTTTTTAAAAAGACCAACAACAACTCAACAATTATTGATTTTTTAGCCTTTTTTTTTATTAAAACATTTGATAAGTGGAATAATAACAACAGCTGGCAGGATATACCTTCAATTAACAGGGGAAAATGAACTGCAGCTTATTTTATGCTTAAATCAAATTGCTTTTTAAAACTTGTGAATTATTATCAGATACATGTTCATTTATATGTACACGTATATAAAGTATAATGTAAAAAAGTGCACATATTATTTCCATTCCGAGCCATACTATGACCTACATATGTATGTTTTATCAATGTTTAACCAAGCAGAACATTTATATTTGTCTCTAGGCCATTTCTAAAAATTATTACTTTGTTTCATGTGCATCAACAGGGATGTGACACCCATTTAAAAAGATAAGCTGAAATGATAAAACTACATATATATGGACAGTTTTCAGTACATCAGATTAAACCCAGTCTACTATGCAAAAATCGTTTTATGCCAATAAAAAAAAAGCTAAAATGATATAAAAAAAACTAAAAAACATGACATCCTGATCAACTACAAACACATTTTAACAACCCCAAACAAAATAAATAAATATATATAAATATATATATATATTTTTTGTTTGGGGTTGTTAAAATGTGTATGTAGTTAATATGGGTAATAATATTTAAAAAATATAAACTACAGGTAGAGGCATTTTTAAATGAAATTTAGTGAAATGCATGACTTTATTGTTGTAAAAGGGAAAACATTCACAAAATGATTCAAATATGATTAAAATAAACCCAACTATTTTTAACAAATTTATATAAACTATCATATACTCAACAACAAATAACATTTATAAATTGACCTATTTTTATTAATTAGTATTCACATCTGAAATGTTGACCATTTACAAACAACATAAACTCACCAACCTTTGCCTTAACACAACAGGAGGACCTGGTTTTCTTTTAAGTTTATTCAACCATGGCAAATTTAGACGCCATAAAAGATATTTGCTAAACTTTCGTTGTTGAATATACATATACAAAAATGCCATTACAGACATTTAGTAATGTTGTAACCAATATGTTTGTGCTTTTTGTTTGTTTGTTTGTTTCATACGATGCAAGACAATAAATTTTTCAAAATAGAACTTTTCAACACACACAAGAACATGTCTATTGTAAATGCTAGTATAGCAGAAACACAAACACTGAAAGTAAAGTTTGTTTTATTTAACACGCCACTAGAGCACATTGATTTTTTATCTTATCATCGGCTATTGGATGTCAAACATATGGTCATTCTGACACTGTTTTTTAGAGGAAACCTGCTGTCGCCACATAGGCTACTCTTTTACAACAGGCAGCAAGGGATATTTTATTTGCGCTTTCCACAGGCAGGATAGCACAAACCATGGCCTTTGTTAAACCAGTTATGGATCACTGGTCAGTGTAAGTGGTTTACACCTACCCATTGAGCCTTGCGGAGCACTCACTCGGGGTTTGGACTCGGTATCTGGATTAAAAATCCCATGCCTCGACTGGGATCTGAACCCAGTACTTACCAGCCTGTACCGATGGCCTAACCATGGTGCCACTGAGGCCGGTCACAAACACTGAAGGCAGAGAAAGCCAACACATTTTAATAAGTGTTTTCCAGAACCAATGTCAACATGCACTTCAGAAGTCTGTACCATTTGTAATAATGTTTGGCCATGTATTAGTGTTTAGTGGCAAGGTTCAGTCAATATTAGGGCTAGGTGATAATTTGAATACGTGTAATAACAGCTCGTGACAACCCATACAATACGAAAGATAACAACCGTGAGAGAGCTAACTTATTTCCACTTTGGTAATTAACAGACAAATATTTCACTTGGAAGCGATCACAAAAACGGATGGGATTTTGACATCTTGCAGTTTACTTTCAATAAATAGTCTTACATGCTGATGTCTTAAAACAAACACCAAGGGACCATGATGCATCCATACCCAAGCACGGAAAGTATCGGACAATTTACACAAGTTTTACGTAACTACGTGTAGCTGGCGTGATCATGCAACACATACAAGTTTGTTATGAATGAATGAATGGATGGATGGATGGATGGATGGATGGATGGATGGATGGATGGATAGATGGATGGATGAATGAATTGAATGATTGAATGATTGAATGATTGATTGAATGATTGAATGATTGAATGAATGATTGAATGATTGAATGAATGAATGAATGAATGAATGAATGAATGAATGAATGAATGGATGAATGAATGAATGAATGAATGGATGAATGAACTAATGAATGTTTAACGACACCCCAGCATGAAAAATGCATCGGCTATAGGGTGTCATGATAAGGTATATATGTAAATGCATCAATAATGAGAATATCAATATCAATATAAAAATTCTAAAGTTAGTTTGTTATTAATACTTTAAACAAGAATGACATCAAACCTGCTCAAAGAGTCAACCTCTGGAAAGCAGCCATCCATATTAAGAGAGACTATTTTACTCAAGTTACAGTTTGTTTTGTTTAACAACACCACTAGAGTACTTTGATTTATTAATCATCAGCTATTGGATGTCAAACATTTGGTAATTTTGACATATAGTCATAGAAGAAACCCACTTCATATTTCCATTAGTAGCAAGGGATCTTTTACATGCACCATCCCAGACAGGATAGCAATACCATAGCCATTAATATACAAGTCATGGTGTGCTGGCTAGAATATACAAGTCATGGTGTGCTGGCTAGAATGAGAAATAGCCCAATGGGCCACTGACAGGGATGGATCCTTCACCAACTGAGCATCTATACTGAGCGCTTTACCACCGGGCTACATCTCACCATCTACTTTACTAATCACAAACTTCATTCATTCATTCATTTTACTTTATTTCCACGACTATATCCATTTTATGTTCAGTCACCATGTCCTGAGCACATGCATATATGGAAGGAAGGAAATGTTTTATTTAACGACACACTCAACACATTTACTGTCATATGGCGTCAGACATATAGTTAAGGACCACACAGATATTGAGAGAGAAAAACCACTGTCACCACTTCATGAGCTATATGCACAATCCCACAGACAGGATAGCACATACCATGGCATTTGATATACAGTCGTGGTGCACTGGTTGGAACGAGAAATAGCCCAATGGGCCCACCGGCGGGGATCGATCCCATACTGACCACAGATCAAGCGAGCGCTTCACCACTGGGCTAGGTCCCGCCACATGCATATATGGCTACTGTAATCTTAACTCTCTTTCTAGGACAGTAGTTAATTGTTACTATCATCTTACACACTACTGATTCCTTTCACATACATGTACAAGTTTACGTTTGTTTAACACCCGATACCTGGTATGTATATTTTTATGCTCGAGTGTCATCAAACATTCATTCATTCTTATCCGCTACTGCATGAAGGCAGAGATGTCACTCAGTGCAAAAGTGCTTGCCTGCCTGACATGCGACGGATCATGGGATCAATCATCCTCAGTGGATCCAAACCAGTGCCCCATGATTATTATATATATGAAAGGTCATGGGATATGCTCAGGGCTTTAAAGTTAAAAGTTTGTTTTGTTTAACAACACCACCGGAGCACATTGATTAATTTAAAAAAAAAAAAGTTTGTTTTGTTTAACGACACCACTGGAGCACATTGATTAATTAATCACTGGCTATTGGATGTCAAACATTTGGTAATTCTGACTCGCAGTCATCAGACGAAACCCGCTACATTTTTCCTAATGCAGCAAGGGATCTTTCATATACACAGACAGGAAAGCACATACCACAGCCTTTGACCAGTTGCGGTGTACTTGTTGGAACGGGAAAAAACCCCAGTTAGTTGAATGGATCCACCAAAGTGGTTTGATCCTGCGACGCAAGCACAACCGACTGAGCTAAATCCCGCCCCAGAATAGATGGCACTAAAGTCAAGACTATAAACATTGTGCTTAAAATATGTAGGCTATATCCAAAAGAATGATGCCCAACATGCTTACCTCAAAACATTTCACCTCAAAACAATTGAAATGTAAAGCTTTAAGTTGATTAAAATAACTTGAAATGCATTTTTGAATATCCACAACTCTTCAGCAACTGTTAATAATATCACTGTGTTAAAATTACCTCCCTGTGTTGAGAACAGACAAAAAAACTAACCAAATTAGTTTGATTTAAAGTCCTGTGTCATGTTTGTGAAAGAGTGCATATAAAAGAATTCTTGCTACTATTCAGTAAGAATAGCATATCTGTGGAGGCAATGGGTTTTCTCACCAAACAGCCACAGCTTAAATGTGCTGAGGTGCTGTTTTATAATGGGCCATATATAAGCGAAAATAAAATGTGTTTTATAATGGGCCATATATAAGCGAAAATAAAATGTGTTTTATAATGGGCCATATATAACCAAAAATAAAATGTGTTGAGTGTGTCGTCCTTCCTTCCTTTTCATTATACATTCGATGCTGACTTAATTGTCAGAGCCATTTTTCATGTGCATGGCTTTTGACTATGACACAGGTGCAATTATAAAAATTTGCATCACTCACAAAAAGACAAGTCTGCTCCTTATAACCATATTGATTTCCTGATGCATCTATTTTCAGCATTACTAGGCCGCACTGCACCCACACTGCACCCACACCTTACCAAAAACTGTGCACAAAGAAAACACCTCTCAATGTTGCAGATCCTAGTTTCAGCACGTGAAAAAGGACACTAAGTTTTGTTAATCTACAAACCTAGATGTAACACATTTGGATAAGATTATAACCAGAAGAAGTTAAGTCTCTGATCTTTAAACAGAGAAATAGCATCTACAAATAACTACAGCTCACCTCGATAACCATTACTTCTCAGACGAATATGCGGTTTTAGAATTACATGAAAAATACATTTTGAGGTACATATTACAAAAATACATTTTGAGGTACATATTACAAAAATACATTTTGAGGTACATATTACAAAAATACATTTTGAGGTACATATTACAAAAATACATTTTGAGGTACATATTACAAAAATCTGGGTAACCAGAACCACTTCAGGACCCGTGCTTATAAAACTCCAGACTCAATCTCTAATGACATCATAGGCATGCAATGTGTATGGTATTGCCATGACATTCACGTCTCAGACTCTATTAGAGTTTTGAGTCTAGACTCTAAACATTTTACAAGCACCGGGTCTGGTATACGAAAATTAATATTCTAAATAAATTAAATATTTAAGTACTTCTAACTTAAATGATTAAAAACGGCTTTAATAGTGAAAAATATGCTGTAGTGTTTAAAAACTTGGGTCTGTCACTTTAAGCAAACACTTCGGGGTTTTTAATGCCATTTACATATACACATGTATATTCCCTTCAGTGGATACTTTGAACACAGGTTTGTCTGTACCAAAAAACGTTAAAGATTGTTTTGTTTTATGACATCACTAGAGCACATTCATTTATTAATCATTAGCTATAGAATATTAAATATTTGGTAATCTGACGTGTGGTCTTCATAGGATACCCGCTACATTTTTCAATTAGGCCAAACAAAAAAATAGGTGTGTTTCCGATTGCATCCCCCCAAAAATTAGGGTAGGTAGGTAGGTTTTTTTTTTTTTTTTTTTTTTTTTTTTTTAAATTGAATACTATAATAATAATAATAATAATAATTATTATTTAGCATCATTATCATTATTGTTATTGTTGTTGTCGTTGTTGTAGTAGTAGTAGTAGTAGTATTGGTATGCACTGTTTGTGTATTTCCTTAAATTAATGGGACATTTGTATTAATTTTGTTCTTAATTTAAATACTTTATGCAAACATTTGAGATGCATTAATAATAAGACCTGTTGATTTAAGTGAAGACGAGAATTAAGCTGAATTGATACGATTATATTTAATCGAAATAACCTGTACCAAGGCTATGTTCGTACATTCGGTTACTTCCGTGACCGACTAAGCTGTTCGGTGGTAGCTAATCAGGGGAAGGAACTCTATTACAAAAACTTTTCCATAATTTCTCGATGTTTTTCGGAAGGGAATTACATGTGCAAAATGTATCATATAATAGTACGTAAACAATGTGCAAGGAAGGAAATACTCTTGTTTGCTGATGTTGTCCTCTTTTATTTTTACTTCTTTTTTTTTTATTATTTTTATTTTTTTATTTTTTTTTTTTCAGTTTAAGAGAGAAAAAAATTAGGGTCGGGGTGGGGGGGTAAAACTAGGGACGGTCGGTCGACCAGAAACACACCTATTTTTTTGTTTGGCCTTAGCAGCAAAGGATATTTTATATGCACCTTTTGTACAAACAGGAGAGCACATACCACAGCCTTTGATGTATCAGTCATGGCACACTGGTTGGGATGGGAAAAACCATATCAGAGGAGTTTGATCCTTCAACCCAAGCATCTCAGTGCTCTACTGACTGAGCTGTACAAATACATGATATACATGTACATGTATATGTATGCAAAAATTAAAATTGTACAAAGTTACATGTATATGTAAATCCGGTATACATAGAGGATTTGTCACGAGACAAATGTAATACCGATTAACTAGACGAGGTTGATATTTTACAAATTAAAAAACTTGAGTAGCAAATCTATTTATCCTATAACACTTCTATAATATCATTTTAAGTAAATTTTTAGTCAATCACAGTACTAAAGTCGCTTCCATAGATAATTAATATGATGTCATCACGAATAGCAGAAATTAGTGTGATGTCACGCATTTTATAACTGAACTTATGAAAATGTTACGCTCAGGTCTTGTTGGCTTGTAAACAAATGACCCATTCACTGCAACACATTATTACCTAGAGATCTTGCAAATTCTTAAAATGTTGCATACCATTATTAATCAGGTTAATACACTAAATTATCACATGGGTTTATGACATGGATATCATGGGTGAGTTATAGGATAAATGTATTTATGTATTTTTACATAGTCATTTACATACATTTGAACCTAAAGACAAACTGGTCGTAAAATCTACTTTGGCAGATCTGCGATCTATAGACCAGTTCAATGTTCTCATTACACGACACATGTTCAGATGAAGAACCACCAGCTTTGATCTTCAGACAGTAACAGACAAATGTAAAAAGGTGAGAGACAGTTTTGATGACTCTGTGACTAAAAGGTGGATCTACGTTTGATAGATGTATACAGATAAAGTACACACAGTATAAGAATGCCTAGCAACCCTTGAAATGCTATGGTGAGAGGTGAGTGATAACACTTGACCGGACCTGCATGTGTGTGACACTTCAAACATCATGCATGTAACTCACTGCAATATAATTTATTATATAAACATCTTTCTTGGAAACGGGCTGTGCAGGGAAACTATGGAAACAGGTTGCAGTTGAGAAACTAAGAAAGAAATTACATCTAGCTGTCATAAAAGGATGGTCAGTGTGTTTGCTAAATGTAACTGAAGGATGAAGGACGACTTCAGAACATTTCAGATAAAAACGGTTGTATAATATGTGCTAAACAGTGTACATCATTACAACATTTAAAAACATAGCTTACAGTAACAGATTCAATTCCCTTTTCATTTTAGACAAATTACTTCTTTTTTTGTTTTAATTTTTCAGTTACAGTAGAGTACTCTTATAACGAACATGAAGGGACCATGATAGTTAGTTCGTTATAGCAGTAGTTCGTTGTACACTTTTGCACAAGTTGGTTATTAATGTATAGGGAGATAAAACAGGACTATACGACCAGTTCGTTCTATGCAGTGGTTCATTCTAAACATGTTCGTTATAAGTATACGTTACTGCATTTTAAAAATGAGATATAATACTTGTGGTTTAAAGGTGAGGTTTATTTCTTAGAACAACATTGTACAGGTACATTTAACTGAAACAGGATACAATATAGGTCTCTGAAAACTGAGAACATCTGAAACTCTGCATAGGTTCTAGCAAAAAATATTAAATGCTGTAATAAAATGAATCTCTTTTTTTTTCATCCCCACCTGACCTCAGGATAAAGGAATGTCTGTTCTTTGGGCAATTTTTTGTATGTTTGTAGTTTAAACATAACATGCTCAATATGCATTATTTCCAATATCCGGAAAATTAAAATTCACACACACACACACACACACACACACACACACACACACACACACACACACACTCACACACTCACTCACTCACTCACTCACTCACTCACCACCCCTATTTTTTTTATTAGATGAAAATCTAGCATTTAATTTATAATGGCCTAACCCATTTCATTTTTCAATAATGTATATATGCATACATCCTAAATTTAAAGCATGAATGAAAACTGGGTTACGCAAGACTAGATCTGTGTGAGTGCAGGATGAATTTTTTTTTTTATCATTCTTGTAATTTTAGACACCAATAATACATGGCTCCATATTCATAAATGCGCACAAGTCAACATATGATTCTTAAGTACATACTTAAAGCACATAGAATAGTAACATACACTGACTTAAGTACACTTATGAATAGGGAGCAAGGCATATTGCAACATGGCTAATGAATAGAACTGTCACTTCTTATTGCCTGGGGATGTCGATATATACATGTACTGTCAACATTATGGGGACAGCCAAGGTTATTTTTTATCAACACTGAATGTACACAAACATTTGTAAACGTCGCAGTGTTTTTGCTTCACAGTGACAAACCTCTTATTAAATGCAAGTGCAAACACTCGGATAAACGACTGAACTGATAGGGCAATCAAAACTCAACATGAAAAATCAATTTTCTAAGATTCTGTCATGATTTGTGTTAAACTTGTCAACGAGATGTCAAGGGAAAAATGCTTGTTTAAAGAGAAAATCTTTGAAGTTGATCACAGTTCACATCTAATAAGAAGGCCATGCCAAGAAGCGATTAATCAGTGGGGATTACCCTGGTCAGGCCAAAGATTCCCTCGTAGTCTTCAGTAGAGAGAGAGATAGAGACGCCATTAAGCAGGTCTGTTATACTCATTACTTCTGATGAGCTTTCAAATAGAAGGAAACGATCACCAATAGAAACAAGTGAAGCATGAACCCAAGGAAGATTTATAAGTATACACACAAATTTTCGATTCTTTCTGCACATGGTTGCTACGTGATTAATGAGATGAAAGATTAATGTAATTCAGTGACAATTATACGGGTATTATTAATAGGAAGCTCTTTACACACGTGCAGATAATGGGACTATGACTGTAGGACAGGATTGTCAAAACAAATTGGCAACTGGACAATTTCACTGACTATGTACCATGCCAGCTAGGAGTGGGATGTACAATGAAAGAAAGAAAGAAATGTTTTATTTAATGATGCACTCAACACATTTTATTTACGGCTATATGGCGTCAAACATATGGTGAAGGACCACACAGATAATGAGAGAGGAAACCCGCTGTCACCACTCCATCAGCTAATCTTTTCGATTAGCAGCAAGGGATCTTTTATATGCACTATCCCACAGACAGGGTAGTACATACCACAGCCTTTGATATACCAGTCATGGTGCACTGGCAGGAATGAGAAATAGCCCAATGGGCCCACCGATGGGGATCGATCCCACACGGACCGCGCATCGAGTGAGCGCTGTAGCACTGGGCTACGTACTGCCCCAGATGTACAATATAGCTCAGTAGTAAATCACTGGCCTGAGGTGCAACTGGCCTTGGGATTTCATATTTTATATATACTACTCAAAAGAATTTAAGGGTCAAAAATTTAGAACCAAATAAGTTTCAGAGTGTATTAGATTGATGATGTAAACTACACCAAAAATTTAATTTATTGTTCCATATTTACAAAAAACCACAAATAAACGTCACTGTATACAAGAAAGTCACATGACATGCTGTCAAAGTTGAAGGTTGTCAAACATGGATTTTACACATTAGAACATTTGTTTAATAGTGTGTGAATCCACCCCTGGCGCGAATATACTCGACACATCGTTGCCTCATGCTGTTGATCAGACGTCTGAAGAACTCTTGGGGAATGGCCTGCCACTCTGCCATAAGAAGTTGACCCAGATCATGAAGGTTGGCCGGAGGAGCATGGTTATCCCGAACTCTCCTGCCTAATTCGTCCCAGGCGTGCTCTATTGGGGCCAAGTCAGGCGAATATCCTGGCCAATCCATCCTGGCGATACCTTGTTGTCTGAGAAAGTCCGTTACCACCCTGGCGCGGTGGGGTCTGGCATTGTCATCCTGCAGAACTGCCCCGCCGCCAATCTGCTGAAAGCCTGGGAGAACCAACGGCCGGATAATCTCATTCAGATAGCGGATTCCATTCAGATTGCCATCCACCACATAGAGGGGGGTCCTGTGGTGGATAGAGATGCCGCCCCACACCATGACGCTGCCACCACCGAACCGGTGACGTTGTCTAACGTTAACGTCAGCGAAGCGCTCCCCAGGACGTCTGTAGACACGAACCCGACCGTCGTTGAACTGGAGACTAAACCTGGACTCATCAGTGAACATCACTCGACCCCACTGAACACGTTGCCATCGCAGATGAAGTGTGCACCAGTGACGTCTGGCCGTTCTGTGACGTGGTAGGAGTGGTGGTCGAACAGCCTGGCGATGGCAGCGTAGATTATTGGCTCTCAGACAATTGCGTATGGTTTGATCAGACACTCGAGTTTCAGTCGCAGTCCGCAGATTGTCACGTAATCGGCGTGCAGTGGTTGTGCATTGACGTAGAGCCATATTGGTGATGTAGCAGTCCTCTCTATTTGTAGTGCTTCGGGGTCTTCCCGAACGTGGACGATTTAGAACAGAATTCATTGCTTGGTACCGTTGCCACAGTCGGCCAACGACACTCTGACTGACACCAAGTCTCAGAGCAACATTTCTTTGCGTATTGCCATCCTGAAGCCAAGCAATAGCCCTTCCTCGATCTTCGATAGTCAGTTGACGTCGTACCATTGTCGAATTTGGAGTGTGCACCGTACACGAACGCAAGCTCCAATTATACGGAAATTCAGCATTGGGAACATGGAATACACGTGCAAAGCGTGCAAATGAAGCGCTTTGTGAAAAAGCAAGTTATGGGCACTTAGCAGACCTTTCGCTTTCGCCCTAATTTACGTGCAAATGTAAGCATGTTTTCGCCATTAGAACTAGTCGACAGTGTCAATGACAGTGTATTTTAATTCATTTATGGGTTGCTTAGACCCACTTTCGTCAAAATGGAACAATACCATGTGTGACATTATGGTCTAGCTAATATAATTGACATTCAGAAAATAATGTAGAAAATATCGTCTGACCCTTAAATTCTTTTGAGTAGTATATATATAAACAAAACTAACTTTTTCAGTTCATTGGCCTGTGATCATCAGAACCCATCGGAAACTGTTAACTGATAATCGTGATAATGATGGATTATGTTATGGGCAATGGATTTTCCATTCCATGATTTTGCCGACATATTCCAAAACACTATCAGAAACATTAATTTGCATAAAATCCGTTACCAGTGTGAGGGTCTAATGCTTGACAGCCATCCATAGACTCATATTATTTCTTCCTGTCCCAACTAATGTCAAATAACTGGTACATCAACTACCATGTTATGTACTGTTCAGTTCATGCTGCTTTTCACTAGGAGCAGCTTATTTGGCAGAAGAAGGAATGATATTTGGAGTTGGGGGCACAATTTTTGGTGGAGGGGGCAGCCTCTAGTGTGGAGTGGGAGAAGCACAAGCCATATTTGTATCTTTATTTAATATACATGGAGAGTAGGACATTGTTTTTACATTTTTGTCCTCAAGATCCCAGATCACCTCTCCCCCACCCTCCCCTCCACAGTTTCTTTAGGCCTTTAAATTTCCTCTCTCTCTAAAACCTGTGTCACCAAGATTAACAGTTGGTTTAAAATGTGCTGAGGTGTCACCAAGCAAAGATTACTCTCCTTTCGTTTCCACGCTGGCTGTTTTTCGTGTTACATTACAGGGTAATTACGTTGTTCAAAATTCAAGGAGGGTGCCTAACATCGCCACCTACACTGATTAAGCAGCCTTTTCTGAAACAAAATTAACATCCTTAAAGGGCATATAAAAAAATGTATAAAAAAATTGGCTTGTTGGCATTGCTGGATAGGTCACTGGGCCACAAGTTTAGTAGTGGGTTAGGTGGCTATAGCATGTATGATGTAGACAAATAAAGGACATAAAGAAAGGTAGAAGTTGTGCATCAGTATGTGTATTTTTTGTGTGTCTTGGTGCCAGAAACCTGTTAAAACTCGATCTACAAGACGTAACAGGAAAGAAAAACAATTGTTTGTTAACAACACCCACACATTTGTTTCATCAGCAGTTAGATGTATTACATGTACATGTCGATGCCAAACAGATGGCAGTTTCAAAAGTGTACAGTGAAAAACAGACCCACTGTGGTTGTCAGATTATTGTTTTTATTTTTATTTATTTTTGTAGTCTACAGCAAGGGTTCTTGAATATGTAAACAAAATTTAATCACAGTCAATGTATCAAACAGGAGTGCAAGAATGTCTGTTAAAATGGATTTCTTGTATATCATTGATCAAGATATATCAAACAGGAGTGTAAGAATGTCTGTTAAAATGGATTTCTTGTATATCATTGATCAAGATATATCAAACAGGAGTGCAAGAATGTCTGTTAAAATGGATTTCTTGTATATCATTGATCAAGATATATCAAACAGGAGTGCAAGAATGTCTGTTAAAATGGATTTCTTGTATATCATTGATCAAGATATATCAAACAGGAGTGCAAGAATGTCTGTTAAAATGGATTTCTTGTTACGGTGATCTTAGGGCTAAGATCACCATAAGTGCATATGTTAACTGTACAGTTACGGTGATCTTAGGGCTAAGATCACCATAAGTGCATATGTTAGCTGTGCAGTTACGGTGATCTTAGGGCTAAGATCGCTTCATGGAATGGGGCCCTGA
The DNA here is from genome assembly GCF_016097555.1 of Gigantopelta aegis. Classification (NCBI taxonomy): domain Eukaryota; kingdom Metazoa; phylum Mollusca; class Gastropoda; order Neomphalida; family Peltospiridae; genus Gigantopelta; species Gigantopelta aegis. The sequence goes on from NC_054702.1 coordinate 54,857,661, forward strand.
GCTCCTATTGTTGAAGCTCTTAAGTGCTATGATACCATAAAACTGCCATAGGCTATGGCGAGTTTCATAGCGACATCATAGATGGCTTTATGATTTCATAGAGCTAAAATAGTTTCAAAAATCTGCAGCCAAGTCCCTAATGTGTTTATCGGATTTATGACAGCTGATGCAAAAAGCTGAACCACCAATAGACACCGACTTGGTTCAGTCGGCAGTCTGGAGGTGTAGAAAAATAGACTATATAGCACTTTACAATAGCACTACTGCTTGTACACATACATGTGAGTGTGCCAGAGAGACTGCCAGCTCTTACATAATTGTTAAAGTGTTCCCTGGCCTTGAATGCATATGCTGGCCACTTGAAAAAGCAAAAATGGAACATGAACACAGACACGTATCAAGCTGTAAGTAGTCCAAGACTAATGTTTAAAGTGCAGTCGGGTTTGTTGCAGCAGAAATGTCTTTAAAGGGATATTCCTGAGTTTGCTAAAATGTTTAAGATGTTATCGACTAATGGAGACTTTTTAACGACTGTAATTACATATGAAATATATTTTTCTGCATAATATGTTAGTGGCTGTATATTAAACGTGTTTCTGATCGTTCTAATATTTGTATTAGGTTAAAATTCATTTTATTTCCTAAAATAATTTTTTTCATACATACGAAATTATTTGAAGACAAAATCCAGTTTGGGCTTCTTACAGATGTTAAGACGACCAGAAACACATTGAATATAGAGACACTAATATTCTAAACAAGAAAATATATTTAATATGTATAAGTTTAATCGAAGAAATATTTTATTAGTCGGAAACATCTTATAATGCAGCAAACTTGGGAATGTCCCTTTAAAACATTTTACTAGTTTAGTACACTACACAAATATACATATATACATGTACTGCAATTTTTAGGGTTGGTACAAAAAAAAAGAGAAAAGAAGAAAAGATATCGGCTATTGAATGTAAAACATTTGGTAATTTTAACATAATCTTAGAGAGGAAACCTGTAAAACATTTTTATTAATAGCAAGAGGTCTTTTATATGCACTATCCCATATATAGGATAGCATATACCATGGCCTGATATGCTAGTTGCGATGAATTGGCTACAATAAGAAATTGCCCAATGATCACTGCATGAAGGTCAATCCGGCTTTAAAAGTGGGGGGGGGGGGGGGACGTGTTAGTGTGTGTGTGTATGTGTGTGTGTGTGTGTGAGAGAGAGAGAGAGAGAGAGAGAGAGAGAGAGAGAGAGAGAGAGAGAGAGAGAGAGAGAGAGAGAGAGAGAGAGAGAGAGAGGGATGTCAATGAAAATCATACAGCTACACTTTAGTGTTTAAACTTTTAATTTTTGTTTGTTTTTTTGTTGTTGCTGTTGTTTTTGTTGGTGGTGGTGGTGGTGTTTTTGCTAAACGAAAAAGGGGGGGGGGACACATATACATGTAGATTGTCCCCCAGCATTGAAAAGTGAGGGGGACGCGTCCCCCCTGTCCCCCACAGATCGATGCACATGGATCACTGTATATTTGTGTGTGGAAACTATTGGTAGTTTCTCTTGTCTTATTCAGTGTGCAAATATTTATACATATAGAGAAAGTGAAAAGTAGGGGTTTTGTTTTACGGGTGGCTGTTGTTGACTGTCATGTGCTTTTCATGTGCTTTTCATGTGCTTTTCACAGAATTCCATGATACTGCATGACACCAACAGTATGACTTCTCACAACTTTTATACATACAGGTGTATATTTCTAACTACAAATAAATTATATTTGGGCGGATCCAGGAAATATTTTTAGGGGGGGACCAAAAAAGAAGTGCACATTGACTCGTCAAAAGGGCACCTTACTACAAGTTTTGATATTTACAATTAATATGAATTCCTACAGTTCTACGTCATAATATACTAGCAATAATGAAGTAAATTGGCGTCACTCGCGTTAGAACCTCAATGGGGCCCCATTGAGACTCAATAACACAGACACATATCTGCAAGCTTGCGCATGTACACGAAAATCTTGATTTCATTTATCTACAATATAATTATTGTTTACTTAAAAAAAAAAAAATTCTACAAACAAAAAGGGCACTTGGACATTTTGAGGGCACTTGAACAATTTTTGGGGGGACGCGTCCCCCTGGTCCCCCCTCCCTTGGATCCGCCCATGACAGTAAACAGCCTTTCCAATTATCCACACTGCTGAAATATGAACATTTTTCAGAGCTATCTTTATAGGAAAGGCTGTTTACTGTATGCCACTATGTGGCGTGTATATATCACTACTTACATTTTTTATATATACGAAACGAAATACTTGTGAAAAGAAGCTGCCAATATATGTATATACTATATCTCGGCCATCTCTTTACAGATTAGTGGCTATCAGGCAGAAGCTACTTTTAGCCCAAAACACTTAAAAATAGCTTCCCCTTTATTTCCTGTGTGTCCTATCTGCACAATAACTACGCTAATAGCACTTGAAAGAGTTGGCAATGCCTGCACATTAATAATTTCCACTTTTCAGCAGCTGCTGATCTTTGGGAGATAAAACCTGGGCACTGATCATAGAGTGAGCTGAATCATATTCCTTTCCACGATGTCATCTGTTTGTTCCATCAACTGCAGGATGGGGCGTAGCCCAGTGGTAAAGCATTCGCTTGATGTACGGTTGGTATGGCATCGATCCCCGTCAGTGGGCCCATTGGGCTATTTTTCGCTCCAGCCAATGCACCACGACTGGTATATCAAAGGCTGTGGTATGTGTTATCCTGTCTGTGGGTCTGTGGAATGGTGAATATAAAAGATCACTTGCTGCTAATCGAAAAGAGTAGCCCATGAAGTGTCGACAGCGGGCTTTCTCTCTCAATATCTGTGTGGTCCTTAACCATATGTCCGACGCCATATAACCGTAAATAAAATGTGTTGAGTGTGTTGTTAAATAAAACATTTCCTTTCCTTTCCTTCAACTGCATGACACTTGTACCAGTGTGTGAAGAAGAGCAGGAGAAGGTTTAGTCGTGAAATGTTTGTCTATGAAGCCATCAGTCTGGAGATTGTTAGCTCATATTAGGTACCGGGTTCGCATCCCAGTACTGGATGTAGCTCTCACCCACACTGAGTTCTAAGATCTCAATGGTATGAAGGAGTTTGTTTTGTTTAATGACACCACTAGAGCACATTGATTTATTAATCATCTATTGGTTATTGGATGTCAAACATTTGGTAATTTTGACATAAAGTCTTAGAGAGAAAACCTGCAACATATTTCTATTAATACCAAGGGATCTTCTATATTTGCACCCATCCCACTGACAGGAAAGCACATACCATGACTTCTGACCAGCTGTGGTGCACTGATTGAAATGAAAGAAAAAACCCCATTCAAGTGAATGGATCCACCAATGGTGGTTCGATCCTGTGACACAAGTACCTCAAGCAAGTATTCAACCGACCCAGCTAAATCACAATTTTGGCTATCAATTCACCAAAAAGCTTATTCAAAAACTGTGTAACAAATATATGTGTATAGCCATTTAAAAAAAAAAAAAAAAAATTGTTTAGCTAAATATTACTTGATTTTAGCTATAGATTTTTTTAATTATCAAATTCGCCAAATTGCTATTAAATGTTGGTGTCCAGTGTAAACCCCAAGTACTGGATCTAGCTCTCACCCAGAGAGTTCTAATGCCTCAATGGTGAGAAGTACATTATAACTATAAGGTCACTACATGAATTTCTTTCTCTCTAACCACTACCAACTAACCATTAACTTCTGTCCCAGACAGACAACTCAGTTCTAAATCTGAGGTGTATGCACATAAAATGTGTTGAGTCTTAATTGAATATAAGCTATAAAAAAAAAAACTGTGTACAAATGAAATAAAAGGTGTGATTGGTTAACGATCGATCTCTAGACCATCAGGGTTTTTTCATCCCAACCAGCGTTCCACAACAATTGTTTCCAACACAATACAATTAAATAATCTGGCTTCTCTCACTGTCTGTCTTTTTTTTTCTTCTCTTTCTGCACTAGTTAGTACTATGTGCATGTTGTGTTCAGGAAATCATGTATCTGACTTACATTGTTAATACTTATTAGATGTTTTTATTTTACTACTACATATACCTAGTATTTTGCACGTCTTTTGGAGAAGTTTTAATATTGCACTAGTACTATGTGTATGTTGTGTTCATAAAACCATGAAACATGACTTACATGTTATTGTTGATACTTAAGATGTTTTTATTTTGCAACTACATGTACCTAGTATTTTGCAAATCTTTTGGAGAAGTTTTAATATTATAAATATACATGTCGGTCCTTTACACTGAAGCTAAAATTTAAACTATTTTTTGTTTAACGATGTCACTTGAGCACTTTATCATCAGCTATTTGATGTCAAACACGAGGAAACCTGCTACGTTTTTTTTCCATTAGCAACAAGGGATTTTTTTATATACACTGTCCCACAGACAGGACAGCACATACCATGGCCCTTGATATACCCTTGGCACTTCTGGGGCACTGGTTGTAACAAGAAAAAAATTAAATAGACAATGAAAAAAAAAAGAGTAAAGTTTGTTTTATTTAACAACGCCACTAGAGCACATTGATTTTTTATCTTATCATAGGCTATTGGATGTCAAACAAATGGTCATTCTGACACTCTTTTTTAGAGGAAACCCGGTGTCACCACACAGGCTACAAGGGATCTTTTATTTGCGCTTCCCACAGGCAGGATAGCACAAACCATGGCCTTTGTTGAACCAGTTATGGATCACTGGTCGGTGCAAGTGGTTTACACCTACCCATTGAACCTTGCGGAGCACTCACTCAGGGTTTGGAGTCGGTATCTGGATTAAAAATCCCATACCTCGACTGGGATCCGAACCCAGTACCTACCAGCCTGTAGACCGATGGCCTAACCAAGAAGCCACCAAGGTAGGTGAAATAAACAATGAGTAAACCGAATTACATTGGAATTAATTATATATTAATTCACTTTTCACTTGGGTGGAGGGCAAAAGCATAATTGTTATAGTTGAGGGAGCCAATGCCCCCATGGCCTTCACTCTCTTTCAACACCTGTGTTTTCCCATTATGTATTGTGGTAACCTCTGGTTGGTTTAGACAGGTGTCTGTTTAAGCAGGTCCGACTGGATCTCTCCTTATGGAGAGGAACTGATGATGACTGTAATGAAGTTCATTGACCATGGCTAACTAGGCGGAGCTCCCTGCTGAATGCCACATCAAGGAAGACGTGTGAAGCAAGAAGCTATTAACCCATTGTTCAGGGTCATGCAATGTGTTATTACTGCTACCACACAGACACACCAAGTACAGCTCCGTACACTATGCTGCTGTATGAAAGACACAGATCAACCTTTCAGACTCAAAGCCCACAGACACAAAAATGTTTGAATAATACCTTTTTAAAATACACAGTACATGTTTAATTGGTGGGAGGGGGCTACACAGAGTTACACTTACATGATGTTGACCGAATGGTTAGGTCGAATACTTTCTCAAGCACTGGCAGGCTTCGAGCCAACAGGATTCATCTCTCTCTCTCTGTCTCTGTCTCTGTCTCTCTCTCTCTCTGTCTCTCTGTCTCTCTCTCTCTCTCTGTCTCTGTCTCTCTCTCTCTGTCTCTCTCTCTCTGTCTCTGTCTCTCTCTCTGTCTCTGTCTCTCTCTCTGTCTCTCTCTCTGTCTCTCTCTCTCTCTCTCTCTCTCTCTCTCTGTCTCTCTCTCTCTGTCTCTCTCTCTCTCTCTCTCTCTCTGTCTCTCTCTGTCTCTCTCTCTCTCTCTGTCTCTCGCTCTCTCTATGTCTCTCTCTCTCTCTCACTCTCTCTCTCTGTCTCTCTCTCTCTGTCTGTCTGTCTGTCTGTCTGTCTCTCTCTCTCTCTCTCTCTCTCTCTCTCTGTCTCTCTCTCTCTCTCTCTCTCTCTCTCTCTCTCTCTCTCTCTCTCTCTCTCTCTCTCTCTCTGTCTCTTTCTCTCTCTCTGTAGCAGATTTCCACTATGACTATATGACAGAATTACCAAATGTATGACATCCAATAGCCAAAGAAGAATCAATCAGTGCTCTATAATGGTGTCATTAAACAAAATAACCTTTTTCTAAACATTTAATTCATGTAAAATATTGCTTGTGGCTCTGAAAAATTCTGTATTAGATTTTTTTTTTTTTTTAAATCAAGTATTAGATAAAAGAAGGGAGTGGGAAATATCCCAGTGGTAAAGTGCTTCCTTGATGAGCAGCCGGTTTGGGATCGATCCCCATCGGTGGGCTCATTGAGCTATTTCTCGTTCCATTCAGTAAACCACAACTGGTATATCAAAGGCCATGGTATATGCTATCCTGTCTGTGGTATGGTGCATATAAAAGATCCCTCACTATTAATGGAATAATTGGGGGGGAAGGGTGGTCATGATGACCGTTGGATACACTAGAATAGGGACATAAGACAATAGGTACAACCTAAACACCAAACTAGGACTACACACAGACAGCATGCTCACCGCAAACAGCACACAGGATGCATTGACTAATGATAACAATGCATCCGCCCAACACTAAAATGGCCAGCACGTGCTCAAATAAGGAACCGGACAAAGAAACCGGTTCCGAGTACACAATTGCAAACACCCGGGGGAGGCTGAACAAAAGAATACCGGCCGCCCCCACCCCAATAAACCAAAATACTCGCTGCTGGAATGTACTTGGTGTCACTGAGGAGCAAACTGAAGACCAAATCAACACCTGCGCTTCTACCACCCCGGAACAACTGCCTTGCCTACCAGTGTCTACACAATTGCACGAGTCTCCTCTGGGCTGTCATGCCACGACCTGAGTAGGTCAGGTCCTTCTAAGGACCCCATGGACAGCCTAGGGAGACAACCAGCATCATGAAGGTCTAGAAATAACGAGCTACTCTCGAACCACTAACGAGTTACACTCGAATTCCAAAATCTATACTAGCTCATTTTACCATTCGACCGACCGTTCAAAATTGCGCCTAATCACTCAACAAAACTGCGCACCTTTTTCTCTTTTGATAAATCGCTCCACTCAAAATTCCATAGCACCCAAAACCCATCCGCCTGCTACCGATTCAATCGGACTGCTGGTGCTCCCTTGCACCTGCCAGTGCAGACGGTCCCTTCTCCTCCCCCCCCCCACCTTTCCTGTCTTGGACAGAGAGGCCGGCCAAGGCCGGCAACTGTGCCCACGACAGGCGTGCGCTACAACAGCTTGCTCTGAACGTGCACGTAAAACCCTTTGACCTTGACCTTGAATGGAATAATGTAGCGGGTTTCCTCTCTAAGACTATATGTCAAAACTACCAGATGTTTGACATCCAATTACAAACAAATATACCTATTTGGGAATAGATGTTACTCAAAATGGCAATTTTAAAGAATGTGTTCATTCTGTATGGAAAAAAAAGATTAGGCTGTCTCTACTACCTTCAGAAAAATCTGTTAAACTACAATCTGCCAACCGATATCTCTTGTAAATTGTTTAGCACTCTGGTTGAACCTGTTGCCCTATATGGTAATGATGTATGGGGTGCAAATTATATATCTTTAAAAAACACAGACACATTTCTGCCTGAAAAACTGCTTTTAAAATTCTGTAAACACACACTACAAACTACCAAGAATTCCCACAATTGGAGTTCAAGAGCTGAGCTTGGCTTATATCCTATTTTAATGAATGTTGTAAAACGAATGGTGAACTTCCACTCTCATATGCAAAAAATAAAAATATTCTACTGCAGTATGCTTTTAAAGAAAGCATGGCTTTAGAAAGAAAGAATATTGGTTGGCTTCACAAATTACATTCATTTATCGACCACTTAGGTCTAAACAGAAGTATTATTAACAGCCCAAACTATCTAATAAAGTTATTAAAGAATTTTTATCAAAAACATTTCCAAAAAAGTCTAAATATTATAAAAAAGACAAATAGCACTGGCAATAAAATGAGAACATATGAAACTCTCAAACAAGAACTATACTTAGAACCATATTTAATTCACTGCTTAAACCCAGATCATAGAAAACATTTCTCTAAACTCCGTCTTAGTGACCATAACTTGAAAATTGAAACTGGCAGGCATACAAAACCATATACTCCTCTTGACCAGCGTCTCTGTGATGAATGCAATATCATTGAAGATGAATTTCATCACATTGTACAATGTAAGAAATATAAGTATCAGCGGTCAAAGTTATTTCATTTTATCTCCAACTACAACCCTTCATTTTTAAATATGACACCCAAAGAGCAGTTTATTTTAATTATGAAAAATCAGGACCCAGCCAACATAGGTGTTATTTGCAAGTTGGTTTTCCAATATAATGAATAGACTGTAGTAGTGACATACATGTATGTGTATATATATGTATGTAAAAATATAGTCATTAATTGTTTGTTGATATTGCAACTTTCTAATGTTATTTTGTGCACTCTGTTCCCATGTCGAATGTTTAAATGCAATAAATTTTATCTTTATCTTATCTTATCTATCCAATAGCCAATGATTATTAAATCAATGTGCTCTAGTGGTGTCATTAAGCAAAACAAACATAGATAAAAGAAATAAAAATCAAGTATTAGATAAGTATTAAAACTTTAATAGGAGGGAAAAGTTCAGGTAAACAGTGGGAACTGGCTCTGTAGCAAATAAAAATCTTCTCATCCGAATTATCATAAACACAAATGTGTATGCAAATTCTGTAATAATAGCACTTACATGGAACTGTCCCTTTTGATGATGGATAAAGCTTGCATGAATTATAGCTATATTAAAGTACACAAATACCATAAAGAATCACAGCAAGGTCTTCCAGTACGGAATACATAATCACAGTCGATACCCTGGAATGAATCTATGAATCTATGAATTACATTTCTTGTGACAAGGACCCAAGGTACGTTTGTGTTTTTAAATAATGAAAAAAATTTACTGTGTGGCTGCAGTGTTTTTTTTTCTGTGTTTCATCAGAATTAACGAACGTATGTTTAATGACAGACCTGACAAGCCTGATTTAAAACACTGGTTACACATACCAATTATTATACATTAGGGATGAAATGCTGGTATTTGTTTAATGACACCTCAGCACATTTTAAATTACAGCAATTTGGTGTCTAACAGAAGGTTACTGGCACTTGGTCTAGATACCGAAAGGAAATTGTCTGCTACAGTGCAGGCTACTTCTGATAAACAGCAGCCAAGGATAACATTTAACTTTGATGTCCATGTTCCAGTTAACAGTTTCTGGCTGTAACAGGAAAAACCATGATGGATTCACTGACGGTGATCGATCCTACAATCCACCACAGCTCAAACATGCACTCTATATCACAAATCTACAGGTACATTTCGACCCTCATAACCTGTACAGGTATGTCAAACTCAAAATTTAATACAAATATAAAACTGTCAATACATATACAGAACTTCACATACATTGTTTTCACTTCCTATTTATTGCACGAGTTTATTTTACGTAAGAATATATACCACGAGACCGCGTAGTTCTGTATTTATTACATACCTTCTTTTACGTTTTAAAAAACCGATTTTGAATTTAACGTCATAACAACACTTTGTTAAATCTATGATCAAAAGTCCTTTCATGGATTGACTTAAGAAGTTAAGAATCATACTCTGAGGCAGCCTTGTGTAATGTTTCAAATATGATGTGACGTCATTTGTAAATCATATATGACGTTAATAAATAAAAGGCGCTAACTGCAGTAAAAAGAAAAAGGGAAATCCCCATTTAAAAGTTCCAGTCCAGATCACATACATGTATATGTGTGATAAAAAATAAATTTATCACATGGTTTCAAAATGTCTTTATTACTGTAGTAAGATTGAATAGGTATGTAATAAATGCTGTTCCCCATCTCTTCCACTGTTTGCCCTTTTGTTATGTCTATATGTAATTGTATGGGTACATATCAGTTTGTTTCTGAATCAGTGCTCTGTACAGTGTCTTATGTGTGTCTATATGTAATTGTATGGGTACATATCAGTTTGTTTCTGAATCAGTGCCCTGTACAGTGTCTTATGTTTGTCTATATGTAATTGTATGGGTACATATCAGTTTGTTTCTGAATCAGTGCTCTGTACAGTGTCTTATGTTTGTCTATATGTAATTGTATGGGTACATATCAGTTTGTTTCTGAATCAGTGCTCTGTACAGTGTCTTATGTTTGTCTATATGTAATTGTATGGGTACATATCAGTTTGTTTCTGAATCAGTGCTCTGTACAGTGTCTTATGTGTGTCTATATGTAATTGTATGGGTACATATCAGTTTGTTTCTGAATCAGTGCCCTGTACAGTGTCTTATGTTTGTCTATATGTAATTGTATGGGTACACATCAGTTTGTTTCTGAATCAGTGCTCTGTACAGTGTCTTATGTTTGTCTATATGTAATTGTATGGGTACATATCAGTTTGTTTCTGAATCAGTGCTCTGTACAGTGTCTTATGTTTGTTTTGTTTATCTACACCACCAGAGAACATTGATTATTAATCAATGGCTAGTGGATGTCAAACATTCGGTAAATTTGACAAATAGTCTTCGAGAGGAAATCTGCCAAACACAATTCCATCCAGTAGCAAGGGATCTTTTATATATAACTATGCATCATCCTACAGACAGGATAGCACATACCATGGCCTTTGATATACCAGTTGTGGTGCACTGGCTGAAATGAGACATAGCCTAATGGGTCTACTGATGGGGATCGACCTCAGACTGACTGCACATTAGGCTAGCACTTTACCACTAGGCTACATCCCGTTCTTCAGTGTATCAAAGAGTTTTTAATTTTATTTAATTTTTAATTTTTATTTTTATTTTTTTTCAGGGGATGGGTGGTAAACTTTAATGGCATACTGAGATATGTGTGTAAGTAATTTGACAGTTATAATCATTATAACAAATACGGTTGTGGTTTACTATCTTACTTCTTCAATCTTATCTTAGAAATTTAACAATCCATGCTGAATTTTTTGTTTTAATCTTGCATTTCTCAACCTTAGCTCTTACTGTTCACTGAATGTAGGCGATGGACTGATAAAAGTTAAGAATTAACTACCAGAGATATTCAGTCACCTAACTGCACTAAGAATAACTAACACGTTTAAGTCTACTGCTAAAAAAAACATCTCCTCAAAAAAAAGAAAAAAAAAGCTGGTAGCATCGGTGAAACTCTTCACTGGGCCTGCTAAATCTGTTACTGTCTGATGTTTCAATACCACAGGACATCTGCGATACACATCAGATCCAAACCTGGATCCATCATTTCCACAGGAAGGCCCCTGCTGAGCCGGCAGTGCTGCGTTTTTTTCACACACTGCGGAACTTATGAAAAGGTGAAGCATGTTGCAGCCTATGAAAATATCAGGCATTGTGTCAGATCTCAAAGGTCTGTGTTCAGTTGCAGGAAGGTCAAGTTGTAAGACACATATTTGTCTATGAATCCACTTGTAGTCTGCAGACTGGGGAGTAGCATTTAAGACACATATTTCTCAATGAATCTACTTGCAGTCTGCAGACTGGGGAATAGCATTTCACTTGTGGCTCAGTGGCCACAGCTACTTCACACGTGGGACTACCTGACGTGTGAGAGGTAATAAGATCAATCCCACTTGATGGACCTTCTGGGATTCCTTCAACCAGTTCTGCAGGACTGGTATTCCAAATAGTTAAGGACAGATATCTCTGTAATTGAAAGCATGTCAAGTTTGGGGATTATTTTTGTAAAACTCTTAAATCAAGTGTTGAATCTAAATATTCCCAGGTTATTCATCATCTTCTGAAAGTTCTAAGAAAATTGTGCCATGGCTTAATGTTCAAAATTCTGGTGGTAATTAAACACCATAAAAACCTGCATATTTGACTACAGTTACATGCCACATGCATATATAATTATATAGGTTGTCTATATTGATGCACAATGTACAATGCATGTATGTTACACACACATTATACAGGGTTTCTGCCAGAGGGTAAAACGGGTATACCACCATACCCAAATGTTTTTGCAGATTTAAAAAAAAAAATTAGTTAACTTTTTAACAAAATTAATTACTCTTATCATTACTGTATGATTTTTTTTTACTAACCCTCCAACCCCCCCCCCAGTTGAGTGCAGTTTCATTCAATTCCATATAGAACAATACCCAAAAATCTTTCTGGCAGAAACAATGACATACACAGGTAAATTCTGTTTTTACTCAACATTACACATGTATTTCCTTTTCTTTTATAAATTCACTTCATTCACTAAAAAAAATATTTAAACCAAAAAAAATGAACGAACTAATTTAGTGTACACTGGTTGTCGGGGCAACAGTGTTTTTGCCGATTCAGAAAGGTAAATACATGTAGGTATGGATGATTACACACCAGATGGGGCAGATACCATCAAACAGGGAAGAGCAGTAGTAATTAGATGCTGGGCATTCCAGTCTATTCCCATTACTGCAAACCAACATTTGTTTTGAGGAAAAGAAAGGAAAGGAATATTTGTTTAACAACACCTCAGCACCTTTTAAAACTATGGCAACATGTTTTCGTTAAACTTGTGACATTTGTGGCCAAATTTACAAAGCACTTTTTATTCTTAACATAGAATTGTTTTAGCCAGTCATTTTGCAGTTACAAGAGTTTAGTGAATTTGACACTAATCTAGGTAAAAGTTAAAAGTAGAAGTTTGTTTTGTTAAACGACACCACTAGAGCACTGATTTATCGTCGGCTATTGGAAGAAGGAAGAAGGAAATGTTTTATTTAACGACGCACCCAACACATTGTATTTAGGATTATATGACGTCAGACATATGGTTATGAACCACACAGATATTGAGAGAGGAAACCCACTGTCGCCACTTCATGGAGTACTCTTTTCGATTAGCAGCAAGGGATCTTTTATATGCACCATCCCACAGACATAATAGCACATACATGTACCATGGTCTTTGATAAACCAATTGTGATGCACTGGATGGAATAGCCAATAGGTCAACCGATGGGGATAGATCCTACACTGATTGCACATGAAGTGATCGCTTACCACAGAGTTATGACTTAGAATGAAAGAAAAACCATGCAGGTTACTCCTAATGAAAATCAGCAAGGGATCTTTGATTGGAGTTTTCCGGTAAGGACAGGACATATCACAACCTTTGATGGTGTTGTGTTTAGAATGAGGAAAACCTCAGTTTATCAAGGGAGGCAGATCCTGTATCCCATTACACATCAGCTTCAAGCACTATCACCAAGTGCACTTTCCCACAGACAGGAAAGCACATACCACGACCATTGACCAGTTGTGGTGCACTGGTTGGAATGAGAAAAAAAACAATCAGTTGAAGGGATCCACCAAGGTGGTTCGATTCTGCAAGGCAAGCACCTCAAGCGAGCACTCAACTGACTGAGCTAAATCCTGCCCATCATCATATCTGTACATCCTGTAACATATCTGTACATCCTGTAACATCATATCTGTATGTCCTGTAACATCATATCTGTACATCCTGTAACATATCTGTATGTCCTGTAACATCATATCTGTACATCCTGTAACATCATATTTGTACATCCTGTAACATCATATCTGTATGTCCTGTAACATCATATCTGTACATCTTGTAACATATTTGTATGTCCTGTAACATCATATCTGTATGTCCTGTAACATCATATCTGTACATCCTGTAACATATCTGTATGTCCTGTAACATCATATCTGTACATCCTGTAACATATTTGTATGTCCTGTAACATCATATTTGTACATCCTGTAACATCATATCTGTATGTCCTGTAACATCATATCTGTACATCCTGTAACATATTTGTACATCCTGTAACATCATATCTGTATGTCCTGTAACATCATATCTGTACATCTTGTAACATATCTGTATGTCCTGTAACATCATATCTGTACATCCTGTAACATATTTGTATGTCCTGTAACATCATATTTGTACATCCTGTAACATCATATCTGTATGTCCTGTAACATCATATCTGTATGTCCTGTAACATCATATCTGTACATCCTGTAACATACATGTATTTGTATGTCCTGTAACATCATATTTGTACATCCTGTAACATCATATTTGTACATCCTGTAACATCATTTCTGTATGTCCTGTAACATCATATCTGTACATCCTGTAACATATTTGTATATCATGTAACTTCATATTTGTATGTCATGTAACATATTTTACATCCTGTAACATATTGGTACATCCTGTAACATCATTTCTGTATGTCCTGTAACATCATATCTGTACATCCTGTAACATATCTGTATGTCCTGTAACATCATATCTGTACATCCTGTAACATATTTGTATGTCCTGTAACTTCATATTTGTATGTCATGTAACATATTTGTACATCCTGTAACATCATTTCTGTATGTCCTGTAACATCATATCTGTACATCCTGTAACATATTTGTATGTCCTGTAACTTTATATTTGTATGTCATGTAACATCATATTTATTTTGTACCAGCTCTATTTGGGTTGTTTTTGTACAATAAATATTGATTGATTCACTTATTAATCACTGAACTACATCTTTCCCTTTGTTTTGAGGATAGTGTTTTTATTTTAGTAACAATAAATAAGCATTAAAATCTGTTCATGTACTGATATACATGTAGTTTTATCTTTACACACACACACACACACAACTCTCTGTATGTCAAACTCTCTCTTTCTCAATAAAACATGTAAGATTTTGTATGTTTATCTCAAACTTTGACATAAATATACACACGTTATGTCAAATGACTTATGTGGTCCCATATGACATATTTACTATATATTTTGTATATTTTTGTCGAAGTTGAAAACGTATTTCCCATAAATTAAAATAATTATTATTTAATAAAATTATTTCGATAAATGCAGTAAAACAAGTCAAGGGCCTCCTTTTAATTTATTATGTTTGTGGTCGATCATTAGAAGCCAGTGGATTAACTTGTTGTTATTGCCAAGTATGCCTAATTAGTATTTATTTAATCCGGTCGCTTGAAAGTGATGGCCTATGAAACCGCTGCAGTTATCAAAAGTGGGTAACAATAAAAGTGGGATTGGGTATATAAACGGTACTGGATTAGGTGTTCTTACTATGAGTGGTTTTAACTTGTTATTTTAAGTCCAAATTTTAAAATAAAAATATAAGAGTGTACACTTGTTATGCATTCATCTTGCAATATGTTGGAAAACGAATGCTGCGAGCAATCCAGTGAAGGACCCAGTCTGAGCACTGGGTGTGTGTGTGTGTGTGTGTGTGTGTGTGTGTGTGTGTGTGTGTGTGTGTGTGTAGCTGGATCCAATGCTTTAACTCTGACATGCAAGAGAAAGTTAACAGTGCATTCATTTGAGAAGAAACATGAGGCAATCAAGGCAGTTGAACTTGGGACAAAACCTAAGATCCAAAGTGCATAGATGTTTAGTTATCTCAAATGTAACGATATCTCAAACTAACTGGCTGGCACCAGCAAATTTGACATATATATATATATATATATATATATATATGTGTATATATATATATATATATACACACACACACACACATATGCAGCAATTGTACTTTAAATTTTTTATTGAAAACACAATTCAACTGATTTATATCCAGTATGCCTAAAGTATGCCATATTGAAAACTTCACACTGAAATGAACTGGTCTCCATTTTACGAAACCATCTTAACTCTAAGATCACCGTAAGTGCATAAGGTAGCTATGCTCTTAAGGCGATCTTATCGCTAACATCGTTGCATAAAATGGGGCCCAGAAAAGTACCGCCATGCTTGTTTACTTACATTCCTCCTCCACTGTAATGTCTTCAATACCTGCACACGAATCTGCCATTAACACTGGTATCTCATCCGTATCCACTCTACCTTTCAGATTTCCAATGTCATCTTGGCAATCTGCTACAGACGGTGTTTCATCAGGAATATCCACACCACAGTTAGTTTCCATAGTGATCACTCAACAACTTATTCCACTTTTTCAACAGGTTAAAAATGTGATGAAAGATCTCAAAAGATATATCCAGATATGTGGTTTAGCACAATTTGCTTTAAAAAAAAAATAATAAAAAAAAAAAAAAAAAAAGCCTGTGGACTGACTGTTTAGCATTAAGGGCAACAGAAAACCGTAGATTTTAAAGATCCCATTGAAGTACATGTAACTTTGTTTAAAGTGACATCATCTTTCCATCCAGTGGACAGCACCATACACAGAACTTAAGTTCCCAAATATCTAATGGTAAGCATTAACATTAGAAACAAAAACACAGAAGTCCCACGTGACAACAGCCAACCAACAAGTGAAGATTTTTGAAGTACTAATAGTAGCAATGATGACCTACAGGTGTTAATCTATATCTTCCATCTTCCATTCCTCACCCTGGCAACCAGATGGGTCCAATTGCCATGCAGTTTGAACCTCTTCCTGCGAATAAACTGACAAAAGTGGTGCCAAAAGTTTGGCTAATTGGTCCATCTTGACAAGAGGGAAACACCGACCTGTAGGGGAAGAAATCGCGCTGGTGGAATATTGCTGTGGTGAGTATTTGGACTCTGTGGTGCAACCGGAGCCTGGTGGCATCTGCCGGTATGATAGACTATACAGTGTGATAGACCATGGTGTGAGAGACGACAGTGCTGGGTGCAGATAAACACTCTCAGAGTTCTACAAACATCACACCGTCTGGCACTGAGGTCACCATGGCCCCGACATACTAGTGTGTTCATCATTTTTAAATTGGTTAATTGCTAACTGGGAAAGCTGATAAATCTTATCTCTTTACAAATTACCTGTATGTGCATGTAAAGAGGGCAGTACAGTCTAACGGACAACTGGTTATAGCTTTATAAACCGCTTAATAACAGCTAATACATACAGACCATAGTCAGGGCTAGCTGTGGGTGAGCAAAACATTTTGCCTAATTGTCTAATAAACTTCAAAAATTGCGGAAATCGACAGTTACTTTCTAAAACATGTCAATTATTACATAAAACTTTTTCGCAAAATTAAAATAAAATTTGCAAACTGCTTTTAAAATTCGCAATTGGCAAATTTTGCGAGTGCCAAAGCTAGCCCTGCATAGGCATATCTCAAAGAAATACATATATCGATCATAGGCATAAATTCAAAAGGAACTGTATTAAAAAAATTTTTTAAAACAAATTCATTTGAATTTAATTACAGGTATTCATATAATTATCCCCAACTAAAATGCATAAAATTTAAATTTTTATTAATTCTCAAATCTATTTACATGTTTTATTTATTGTTATTTTTATTAAATACATGTATGTGCTGCCCCCTCTCAACTCAACCACGTTTTGACACACTAGTATGATATATTGGCAATTTAAAAAATACTATTTGAAAAAAAAACTTACAGCTGAAAAAAAAGAGAAGCAAATTGGTTGGGTTAGGCCAAACACTTTATGATCCACTGTCTTTTAAATAGAGAATAACTAATTAATGACGTCAGATATCTGCTTTATCCTGTGAAGGTAAGAATGGGAAATTCCGCGAGGCTCTGCTGAGCGGAATTTCTCATTCGGCCTGAACAGGATAATGCAGATATCCGACGTCAGTCACTAGATATTTTTATCCTGCAGACCATAAAAATTATGGGGAAAAGCTATTATTTCTGTTATTTCAGCCACATGCATTGTACGATGACCTAGAGGTCAAATGAACAATTTTGTAATGTAGCTATGCATATGACGTCATATGAGACACGTCAAAAGTCATAATCTTCAAAGTATATTGACAAGTCATAGACAGATAGGTACCCGCTGGTTAAAAAAACATGTATGAGAATGCAGACTGGACATATAGCCCAGATAACATCGGTTAACCCATATCAGATGACCTGCTCGTCAACCTGGGCAGCCAGGCGTTCAACCTACACCTGAATCAAGTATTAATAACCAGCAGGTAAACATGTCTGTCAACTTTCAATGGCATCTTCCTATTGGCAGCCTGTTTATCAAAACAACAACCAAATTACTTTAATGGACAAAAAGAAAGAGCATTCACCTTGCTCCACACACGGTGGCAGATCACAAAGCTCCCAGCAGTAAGTGGAATGAATGATATGTCATATATTACCATATAATTTATAATATACTTGTATACAGTTCACACTAATATACATTGTAATTATAATACTTGGATACAGTTCACACTAATACTTGTATACAGTTCACACTAATATAATACTTGTATACAGTTCACACTAATATAATACTTGTATACAATTCACACTAATATAATTATAAGACTTGTATACAGTTCATACTAATATAATACATGTACTTGTATACAGTTCACACTAATATAATACTTGTATACAGTTCACACTAATATAATACATGTATAAGGTTCACACTAATATAATACATGGTTCACACTAATATAATACTTGTATACAGTTCACACTAATATAATACTTGTATACGGTTCACACTAATGTAATACTTGTATATGGTTCACACTAATATAATACTTGTATATGGTTCACACTAATGTAATACTTGTATATGGTTCACACTAATATAATACTTGTATACAGTTCACACTAATGTAATACTTGTACATGGTTCACACTAATATAATACTTGTAAATGTAATACTTGTATATGGTTCACACAAATGTAATACTTGTATACAGTTCACACTAACATAATACATGTACTTGTAACCGGTTCACACTAAAATAATACTTGTATATATACAGGTCACCATAACTGTATCTATATGAAGGGAGATACATTTTCTAATATTATAAACCACTTTTGGTTCATAAAACTAACTGGATTTAAAATTATTTCTGAATTTTAATAGATTTCAGGTTAGCCAGGGTCCTCAGCACATGTTTCTGCACACAGACATGGCACTGCACATTAAAGTAATTGACCGCTCCACTGGAAATTGGTCAGACCATTTCTGAACAGCATGCAATAGGTAAATCAGGTTAATACTAACACAGCTATTTTCATTTTCTCCTGTATACACACATGTGTATGTATGTATGTATCATTAGTTTTTTTTAGGTTGTTTGAAACACTAAGCAATACAGAGAAAAAGGCATCAACAATATGTATTTTTCAATCACGTTACTATCCCTAGTTAAGATACCTTTCATGTTTAGTATAAAATGCATGTTGCAGATGGCATAAACACTGGATTTGCTCAAATGTATAATTTAAGCAAGAAATAATGTATAATTTTAACATTACAAATACTCAGGGGTGGGAATTGGTGAACTGTCAAAAAGAGGAAATCTAGACGGTTCCGGGGTGGTGAACTGTAAAATAGAGGTAATCTAGAGGGGTCCGGGGGCAAGGATGATTAAAATGCGAGAAAACACAATGTTCCACGAGAAGAATTCCCACCTCTAAATACTGTATTAGCCCCCCAATTTTTTTCATTTTTTTTAAACAAATGATAACGTAGGTATTGAAAAGATTTCAAATGTGTTGATATCAAAGAGAACATCTTCATGGCTTCATCCAGAAGAATTTGGGCCATGGTACAAAATGTCAATTATTTTTAGTCAAGCGAACACCATACAAAATTAACTGGCCGAGCTTTCATGCCTGGCGGAGCACAAACCCACACAAAACGGGACGAGTGCCCACACATTGCATAAAAAGTATGATGTTTCTTTTTACGAGCAACAACTAGAGGCCCGAAAGATGAGATTTCTGAAATGATTTATTTACGTTTTCATTATAAAAGGTAGGATGCTATTGCCGAGACGTCTCAGTTATACACTGTATTTCAATTGAAAGAAAAACAACATTCACCTTACTAAAATAAAATATCCAGCAAACATTTATTTAATACATTTGATAGTCCTTAGTGCTTTAATGTTGTTGTACAATGTACATCGACACTGTATATGCATTGGTTTGACCTTGGAACATTTAACTCTTCAACCCCATCAGTTTAGCCATGTGTACATCTATCGTTGTATCCTGATTCCATGTCACAAAATATATACATCATTGGTTTTTTTTTCTTAAAATATTTTTATCAAACTTTTAGCTACAGAAATACATTATACCAGTCTTGCATCTGTTCTTTACATATGAACTAGAACAAAATCATACTTTTATAACAGCTAACACTGAAGCACTGCTTTTGTAATGTAAGCATTAACCAGTGTACATGCGAGTCTAAACTGGATTTTTAAAAGACAATGGGGGTAGGGGGATTCTTAAGATTTATAAAATATTATCTGTAACCAATTGTTTAACAGCAAATTAATTTTTTTTCTTTTTTAAATTTGGGAGTGACCTATTGTGTTTCGTTAATCAAGAAGTTTATTTCTGCTAAAAATATCACAAATGTACAAACCTGCAGCTTCTCGTATTTTCATTCCAAATCGCTGCAAATCTTCATCATCGTCTTGGTTACCACTGCTGCTTTGTCCAGCCTCATTTCCATTGGAATTAAAGGAAAACATGTTGATGGCTTCAAAGGTATTTCCTCATCACAGAATATCCATTAACACCGCCACAGAATGATGTCATCTGAAAACAGGTAATGTAAATCAGGATGGCTGAACATCAATAAATATGTTTAAGCATATTATAAAATATTATTTTATAAAGTAAATGGAATTCCTAGTTATAATTAGTTAAGCTAATTCAATGGTTGACTAAGCATTTAAGGATCAGTGACAGACATTGACAGGCCAGCCAGAATATTACAAGCATTCAAGAATTGGACAAAGGTATTTATGGGATAGTCATCAAAGCAAAGGACTGGCCATATGAGCATTCAAGGACTGACCTAACTCATCATGGTTCACTATACGGCTTTAAAAGGATCTTAACATTTTCTGATGATTCATGAAATGCACATCTGGTTACATAGACCTGGCTTACATAAATAGTGTTTTAATAAAACAGTCATGGAATACATAAAGGTCAAATTTACTTCAAGAAACTTATAAAAGCTTCAAGTGTATTTTTGTAATAAGAGAATGAAAAACTGTTTTAGATAGTCTAAATTAAGGCGACGTCACACAATACGATATGAGAATAGCCATGAGAATAGAAAGAAAAATATTTTTTTTTTTTATTTATCGACGCACTCAACACATTTTAATTACAGTTATATGGCATCAGACATATGGTAAAGGACCATACAGATATTAAGAGAAGAAACCCACTGTCACCACTTCATGGACTACTCTTTTCGATTAGCAGCAAGGGATCTTTTATATGCACCATCCCACAGACAGTGTAGTACATACCACGGCCTTTGATATACCAGTCGTGGTGCACTGGCTGGAACGAGAAATAGCGCAATGGGCCACCGACGGAGATCGATCTCACACCGACTGCGCATTGAGCGAGCGCTGTACCACTGGGCTACGTCCCGCCCCTCCATGAGAACAGATGACTGTGACAAGACAACATTACAATTGGAGTGGTTGCTATGCAATTGGCTGTTCTCATACAAGACTCTCTTATAGTGTGGCATCACCTTTAGTTTAACTGAAACTTTCAGGGAAATGGTACCAGCTGCACAATAACCAGGATTCAAAAGAAATCTTGAAATAGCAGGGAAAATAAATATTACAAATATAAATAAGGACAATTAACTTAAGTTATCAGATAAATGGAACACAGAAAGACACAGCAGGGCTTCTAGAAATTTTTTAAAATCCACTAGCCATGGGATCAGTGATTTAAAACATTTACTAGCCACGATTAAAAATTCACTAGCCATACTTTACTTTAAGTTAAAACAATTTTACTAAATAATAGTCATAGATATGTCACCTAAAGAGTGAGATAGAGTTTAAAAACAGTAACATTAGGGGTTTGGGGTGGGAGCAGGATATTCATATTTACAAAACAGACTTAACTGCAACATTTGACCAAAAAATTCCACTAGCCGTTGGGCATGGCAATAGTAGTTATTTACCAGCCCAACATTGAATATCACTAGCCATGTCAGTGGGGCTACCATAATCTAGAAGCCCT